>NW_010408760.1:16798-30977 GCF_000710305.1 Buceros rhinoceros silvestris | reverse complement strand
CTGGAAACCTGTAGTTATTCCATATAGCTACAAGTAATAACCTTATTATTTATCTTTACCATGGAATTGAGTATTAAAAATTTACCCATATAAATTAGAGCTCTTATCTTTGTTAACACTTTGAGATATCTTGAATGTCTAATTTAGGCTGTACTTTTTTCCCCTCTTACAAACTCTAGTTGTTTTAGTTTTTATCCTCTCCAGCATATCAAGAGCAGCAAATACCCTGAATAAGTCTTTACAAAGGGAAAGGCAGAACTACTGAAATAAATTCTGCAGTCTTCTTGCCTTGAGGAAGAATTATTTTGTTAATATGTTTGTAAAAGTAGGAATAAGATTAGTATGAGTATCTTTCATTTTTTGTATGGAAGAAATCATTTGAAGTGCTTTTGAAAACAAATCCTAACTACAAATATCTTGTAAACAATATAGTAAATTAACTGACCAGTGGTAATTCCTTCACGTGTCATTGTTAAAACTAAATCTGAAAAAGTTTCAATATTTTTGTTCTTTGACCAATAGTCAGTAGTTTTATTATTCAAGATCTGGTGAGTTCTGTGTGTGGGCTTTTTTTTTTTTTTTTTTAATTTTGGTGGCTGAAGTTTCCAGCTGTGGTGTTAAATTAAATGTAAAAAACAACACTTTAAAACATTATGCCTTGTAGCCTTGTTTGCAGAGAACATTCATTGCTTCCAAAGACAATTGCATAGTACTTTACTTCCATTTTCCTTTATATTAAGATGATTGTAAGATGCCTTTTACATTGATCTGAAAACTTATCTCAGTATTTCAGCCAAAAAAAAAAATTCCACCAGCACCTAGATGAATTCTCACATATCTTACACTGACTTATATTACAGCATAATATAGGTGGTACAGGTTTGACATTTATTTTTTGATGCTTGTTTGCCTCATTAGAATTTCAGAACTACATGAAATGTTATGTTGAAACTGTTACTGAAATAGTGTCAGGAGCTGTATAGCCCCTGTGTGTTGATCTCAGTTTTAATTAGACTATGGTAAACATGGGAGATCAACTTTTTTATTCAGCTGTTCCTGTGTAAATTCAGTGGTTGATTTAGCAAAGAACTGTCTCTTTCAGACTGGAATGTGCAATGAATTTTTTTTTTTTGTCTCCTGAGGAGAACAGGAAATATCAAAATCTGTACTTTCAGTTTCATCTGTTAAAATTTAACACTCTTGAAATGCATATTTGGAGCCATATGCCTTCTTGAGCCTCTGTAGTTTAAAACTTAGTGTAACAAGCTGGAACTCTAAAAATGGCAGAAAACATGAGGGGGAAAAAAAAGAGAGCATGTGAGGGACCATCATCTGCATTATTCGTATGTCGTATAGTTTCTGAAGAGCTAACTATGAATTAGAGATTACAAATCTTTTATTAAGCCTATAAAAGGAATGCTGTTCATGGAGCGTGGTTTAATGAAGTATTTTCATTGTCCTGAAAATATTGACTTTGCCCTCCATGACCCTAAGGCTGACTACAAATGAAGCATGCAAAAAATTTCCTTTGTATTTAAAGTAGTAGTAGTGAAGTGTATGGGAGATAGAGAAGTGGCTGAATTTTCCCTTTGGTGAATAAACTCTGGCAGTAGTTCTGGTGGGATGGAGGTGAGAGGAAAAAAGAAGAGGAGATCCTCTTCGAGAGAGAGGTCTTGCTAGAGGAAGCAGCCCGTCCGTAAGTCATTTTGGCATTTTTTTCTTGTTTTCTAAGTTAATTGTAAAAGTTGTATTTAACTGTATTGTACTCTCAAGACTCACAGGCCGAAGTCTCAGTGTAGTTTCTCTCTAGAAGGTGAGGGCTGCTTAGCTGGTTCCACGGTACCTACAGTCAAGAGTGTTAATCTTGAGTATACTTTAAATCTACATTTTCACAGTTTTGTGCTTTTTTCCCCCTAATAATATTTCTAGTTTTGAAATCAAGAATTGGATACCGTGCTGTGCTAGAATACATGTTTTCATATTTACCTTATCTTTTATTAAACAGATGTTAGTTAATCTTTTGCAACACACGTTTCAGTGATTAAACTACTGTAATTAGAGCAGTATTGCAGGTAAATGCTTTTGGTATCAGCAGTGCAAGGCAGGTTCTCAGAGTTAAAATGCTTTCCTGCCAAAATATATATGGATTAGCTGAAGGTTTGGTATTAACCTCTGTTAGGGTATGAAGAGAAAGTTGTCTGGCAAGACGCAAGTGGTGAAATCGGTGCTGGAAAGCTCAGCAGTAGTGCAGCAGTCGATTATAGAAAACAAACAAAAATACCAACCCAGATTTATATGAAACTAAGGATTTCAGCTTTATGGTGTTGGGCTCGTGTTTTAGTTACTGGCATGAAACAGTGGTATGTGAAACTATGAGCTGTTTGCTAGAATTAACTATCAAGACTTTTGTGCTGGTTCTTGTCTCCTCTGACCTGGTGCCTATTAGTTCTTTTTTTGCTATGATGAAGCAGCAGCATGTAAAATTGTCATTGTGCTTAGATTAGTGTTCGCTGTAAGCAGTATTGGGTGATTGTTGTATTGTGGGGAGTAGGTGTAGCGTCCAGAACTATTGAACTAAAAATACCTGTGGTAAAAATCTCTGCCAAAATATAGGCATTTAGAAATTATTCACCGGTTTTGGATGCTGTTTAACTAAAGGAAGAATTTAATGTTTAATTGTTTTTGTTTAAATATTGTTTCATGAGAGAACTTTTAAAAGTTAATTTTACAGAGAAGAAATTATGATAGTCTTTATCTTGACTGATAGATTTAAAAGTTCCATGCTATGACTGACGGATCAGAAAAACTGCTATTTTCTCAGAGTGGGAAACAGGGATTAAAAAAAGCTTTAACTAAAGCTTATTTTTGTTAGAAATAAGATCTGTATTTTTTTTTCCTGAAGTCAGTTGATCTTTTGACTTTTCGTTCAGAACAAGTTAACTACTTAAGAAGTCTAGACGTGGAACTTAAGGAAAGTATGGAGGTCTCAAATCAGGAATTAACATGGTGGATTTTTAGTCTCTTAAAGTTTTGTTGTTAATTTGCAGTATTTTTTTGCATAGATACTGTTGTTTACAGGAAGATCTGATTTTCACTGTAATTGGAGAGTTTATCCACCTATATGCCCCAAAAGAAAGGGAAATCTCGAGGGAGATATTTTAATAAATATTGAACAGAACAGAGACAGGATACACTGATAAAATTATTATCCTAATAATCACTGATAAAATTATTATCCTAACTTTGCCTAGTGAAGTTCTAATTGCAACTTTATGGAATAGCCTTGCAATGATCATCTCTTCCCCTACTTTACTTTTATATCCGTTTTCAAATGACTTCAGGGTTGTAGTTCTTTTTCTTTCTTTATTCTTTAAAATCTTTAGACAAATTCTTAGTTTAATCTTCAATTTGAAAAGTGATTGTTTCAGGTAGAATATTAATCTAAGAAACGTTTCTGCTTTTGTGAAAGTATAATGTCATATTTGGCATCTCAGTCCCTCAACCATTTTTCTAAAGGCAGGACAATTAGAAAAAAACATTCTTTATTCTGGCTTTGTGGACATATTTGATATTTCATACTCTGTCCAGGTATTCTACACAGATAATAATATTCATTAGTATTATAATTGTCATAAAAATTCTGTAAAATCCTAATTTATTATTCCATTAACCAGATTGCTTTCCCCTCACACCAACAAAACGTGTTCATACTTAATTATGTTATGCTAATATTATGTCTTAATCAAAGAGACTCAGAGCCTTTTTCTATCTGCTGGGTACAAAATGCACAGTCTGAGTGTAGCTTCATTTATTCTAAGGTGATGGGGATGTGCACTGAACACCTTGGGGAAAAAATAATTTCAATTAGTTTTTGCTTTTTCATTGCAATAATGTATGTGTCTCTAAAGTGATCTTTCATTGGTCATTTGACAAAGTTGTTTTCACTGATTTTTACATGTTCTTTAGCTTCAGCTTGGCCATTTCAGCTGCCGCTCATCTGAACTGGATGTTACCTCAGTAAATACGATTTTGCCACTAAAGAGAGAATGGCAGTGAACTAGGTTGAGTGCTGGGGACGTGAAAGCAGGGGACTGTCGCAGTGAGAAGGGAAGAAAAAACTATTTCTAATCTGAAGGCATATACTAGTGGAACCATCAGTATCTTATCCAAGACGCATAAAAGTTAGGCAAAGAGTTGACAATTGGAAAGAATGCTTTCAGATAGTCTCGTTAGTCATAAAAGTTTACTCTGAATTTTCATCCTAAGCTTTTTTTCTAAACATTGTATTGAATTTTTGGATAATGTAAAGCTTGGGGAGAAATGAATTGCTGCAGAGCAATTTATTTCTAATATTTTGAGGAACTCTCCAGTAAATGTTCCTTCATTCTAAACTATAAGTGCTGAACCTTTTGTGGAAATCTCAAATGTGAAAGATAAGCCTAATTTTTTTTTTTGTTAGCCATCTGTCACCATGGTCAGTCACGGGTACTCTGCTGTTGATTTCAAGAAGCACAAGCTGTCTTACAAAGAGACATTCCATACAAAAGGTCTTAATTGTTTAATTAGGTATTGAAAGGCTTTGATTAACTTTTTTTTTTTAAATCAAGTGTTGGAGAAGTTTCACAGGTGCTGTAGGGGTGACTGTTGGAGACTTGTTCTTTAGGCTGTGGTTTCCACTTTCCTCCAACTTCAGCCCATTGATTCTCAGTGGGCAAGTCAGTCATGTACTGACTGACTTGAAGTTCCAGGTAGCCTGTAAGGACTGATTAAGTAAATTTAATGGTATGAAAGTCTTGAAGTTAACACATTTTTTTACACAAAAATATTGAATTTCAAGACTTTTCTAGATGTAAATTATGGAACCGAGATACCTTGTTATTGAATTTAAATGGGGCTGTTGTGCTTTTTTTTATTTTGTACTATTAGATGTTGACTGAAGAGCTTTTATATGAAAATGTAACTGCTTTTAACTAACTTTTTACTCCATATAAACTTAATGATAAAATGCTAGATTTTATAGGTGATGTTCATTCAGTTGCTAACCTACAGCCAATCAGCTGCCGCTTTATATGACCAACACTGAATATATTCATCAACATTTAAAGATGAAACATGGTATCTGATACAATATAATTCCTGTAATCATCCAGAGGTGATTTATCAGTTGAACTGATAAAGGTCCGTATCACAAAAGAAAAAAAAAAATAAAAAAAGCAAGAAAACTTGCTGTTAAACACCTCATCTAACTAGATTCAGTTGGGTGATAAGAGTGTCTGCATCATTGTGTTTCTAGCAGAGCTGTAATATAGAGATCATTAGTATCTGTAATGAGACATGTACAGAAGATGCTCATTTTTTTGGTGTTATGAAACTACACAATCTTATCGTAAAAAAAATTTCTATAGAGGTGTGGTTCAGATGTGATTCATGTAGATTCCTTTGTGAATGGTGCTGAAAGTTACTGCATAAAGACTTGTCGTAGCACTCTGAACAAGTAGTGTGTTTATTTTTGTTCCTGTGGTATCTCAATTACTGGTACATTGGGTCATCCTGTTCCTAACATGATACAAAACTGACCAAATCTGTTAGAAGTTGTTTGAGTGCTTTATATCCAATGTATACTCTTTTAAAAGTACATTTGTTTTTATTCAGTTTGCCACAGGGCTATTTCAGTGTCTGATAGATGTGGGATCTGTTTGTTTTTACTGAATGGTTGCAATATGAGTTAGAAAAAAATATTACTTGAATATCACTTAAATAACTCTGTTTTGTTGTAGCCGAAAAAGAAAACTAAGACATTCAATCCTCCAATCCGTAGAAACTGGGAAAGTAATTACTTTGGGATGCCCCTACAGGATCTGGTTACACCTGAGAAACCGATACCTCTGTTTGTTGAAAAATGTGTGCAATTCATTGAAGATACAGGTAAGATAGGAGAACTCTTGGAGGAAAGACTGTCCCACTTTGCATAACGAGTAGAGCCTCTCGTTTTCTGTTTTAAAGTACTTTCAGAATGTTATCTTAGAAAAAATAATTATGGGAAAACCACATTTTAAGGGAAGAATATGTTCTCTGAATTGTATGCTTAATATATGATGGTCCTATGTCTTTATTTACACAACTGTTTAATTTCTTTTTGAGAAACGTTTGAAGCTTTATCATTTGTTTTCTGTAATTTAAAAAACTTTCTTTCTAATGCCAATGGCATCCCAGTCTCACATGTCTCACTGTTGCTACTGTGCTTTACTTCGTATGTTAAAAAGCTCTGAAATAACTTTTTCCAGTTGCAGAAAACAGGTTATTGGTATGGCTTAATTAGCTTGCTTGCTTTGTTTTGCCAGTAAACCTCCTTTGCGTTTTAACTTGTTACAGAGACAGAAACAGTTCTTTTCTAGGTACTGTGTAATTCTACTCGAAGACACGTTAAGCAATGTAACTGGCAGATTTCCAGGTTAATGTAAAACATTAACATGTATGTGTTTGCACTAGGGCGAAATTCCACATTATGGTTCTCTCTTTCCCCTTTCTCTCTGGCTCCCTGGCTGTGTGTTTGTCCCTGCTTTCAGCCTATTTACAGTGTGACTGAGAGGCGAGTAGGATGATTTTGCTGGTCCAAGAGAAGGCTGCATTTAGGAGTGGGGAGTTGTTTTGTGGTTTGGGAGTGACCTGTGGTTGGGTTTTGTTTGGTTTTGTTTTCTTCTCTTTTTTGTTTTTAAAGATGGCAAGCATCAGTTTTCAGTTAGTGTGTCAGTCTTACCTGCTCTGGAGTTGCATAAATACTATATTGCTGTATTTGAAGCAAGTGAGAATGTGAAACTGATGGATGGGAGCTGAAACACGAGCAGGACCATCTTTTGATGTGTCTTTGCAGCTTGATGTTGTTTGGCATAAAGTGAAACAACACCTTTTCTCAACATTTTTTTTAGTTCTGCAATACAGTTTTGGCTGTAAGATGACAGTAACTGTTTTAGCAAGAGTAAAACTGGAGGGGTTCCTTAAACTAACATTCAGTCTTACTGCCATCTGTAAGAGGAGTGTTTCCTGAAGAACTTCTGCAGGTTGTGACCCTAATAGCTGTTTTTGAAAACTTATGTACTGTATTATTGCAATCAAAAAAATCAGCTGAAACCTCATGCACTGATCTTTTGAGAGTGAGAGATGTTGCTATACATCTGGGTTTAACCTTTACCTCTTACTGATTCCTTGCTTAAAGGCAAGAGCTGTGTTTTCTTCCGTCTTGCTTATGCTTTCCCCACCTCACCCAGGAAAAAATGGGGAAGGAGGAAGGAGGGCAAGAAGTGCTATGGACAGTTTAATATGTTTTGTTTGCTATTGTATGTAGCAAAAAAACAAACAAACAAAAAAACCCCCCAAACCAACATAGTTTTATGGCTGAGTCACTGTCTGAATTTGTGTTCTTTAAAAACGGGTACATAAATGACAGCTATATAAACCAGACATCGACCAATAATGACAACCAAATGAGTTTTTAGAGTTTGCAGAATCTAGAATTTATATCTTTAATATTAGTGTTTAAAATAGTCCAATTTTAGATTCAAATCTAAAGAAAATTGTATTGGCTTAAAAGTAATGTTGTCTGATATGTTTTGACTTCGTGGTAGACTTTCAAGAGGAAGTCTAGTATTTCTCCCAAACGTTTTTCACTAGCTTGTGAGGTGAGAGAACTATAATAGTGTGGGAACGTGAATCGTTGTCTTTTTTTCCCTCATAATAATGAAATGACAGAAGCATCCAGAAGATTGAATACTTCTGTTCTCCTTTAAGAACTTGTCTTTGAAAAATTTCGTGTTTAGTAAAGCTGCTGATTTGTTAAAAATGTGAGGGGCTTCTCAAAAGAGGTGTCTCGGGAGGTAGTGCTTTGCCTTTAGCTGGTTGAGTACATGTTAGTTCATCCAGGCATGCTGCTGAGCAGCCAGTGAAAGCTGGAGAATTTTAATTCTCATATGTGAGAATATTTCATGTGTAAACTGGACAAACATGGTGCCATCTGCATGCTCTGTTTGTGGCTGTGATGGCAGTAGCGGTCCTGCTGTTTCTGTTGAGCACTTAGTAAAGGCAGATCAAAACCTTTACTTTGATCCATGTGGCAATTTTCTTTCTCGTGCTCTGGGTTCTGTGTAAGTAGCTTTGGTTGTTCTTTTGAACTTCCATACTGGGCTGTGGGAGTTCATTTGTGGTGTGTATTATTATTTTTATATTGGGTTAATATTTTGTGAATATTTGGGTTTCAAGCAGTGTTCTTATAGAATGCATTTGTTGCCTTTGAGAGCATTGCCTTCAAATCGTGGGCTGGGATAGACTCATCACTGACTTTGAGAAAAAGTTCCACAAATACAGGTTTGGAGATGATCAGTCTGCAGAAGGCAAGTCGGGGTCTGTTGGCTTCAAGCTGGAGTCCAGGACGGTACCATTCCCGTTTGATGAAGCTATTGATTGTATCAGCTGCTTGGCCCTGGAGAGCACCAAGTACTTGAGCTATCTCTTAGCAAGTCAGCTCGCTATCAGTCCTAACTGAGCTGAATACAGTGTTTATGATCATTGTCTTTGTAATCAAGAAGTGCAGTCTTTTCCAACTCGTCTTGAATGAGGCTAATCAGTCTATTTCTTTTAGAGATGTCTGACTTGTTTAGCTTCTCTGTTTAAGGTACTGTCTTGGAGTTCAGCTCCTTCTCTTTGTATTACCACATGTAATTGTAGCTGAATTGCAAGGTTTTTGCAAAGATATGATTAATCTCAAACTGAAGGGCTAATCTTAATTTTTAATGTTCCCTACCTCTGCCTTATGAAATTATACAAGACGGTGTTTTGTACCCACTCATCTAAATTGTGACTGAGGCTAGAAAGTACACAGTGTGAAAAACAGTTTTCCCTGTTTTGGATGGTTAGATGAGAAGATAGTATCAGAAAATGTCTTCAAGGATTCATGCTCCACCATAAACTCTAAAGAATTGAGCACATGCCGAAAATACCATCAGGTTTTTGTTTTACTGTACTGTTCTGAAATATCCTCATTAAAAAAAAGGTGTGCATTGGTAGATCAATTTGGAAAAAAATAAAGTAACTCTAGGAGCTAAAGTTTTAGCCTTTTATAAATCAACTTTTCTTGTTTTGAAGAAGCTATATGGATTCTATTAGGATAAAGGGAGATCTGGTAGAGATAAGAGATCCTAAGTCAGGCCCTACAGGTGTAGGTATTTTCTATGTGTTCCTCTTTAGTTCGGTATTTTCCAACAGCAAGTTTTGTTCTGAGCTAGTTTAGCTTTATGGAGTCAACTAATTTCTGTTCTTGAAAGATAATCTAGGGTTTGAATCCCTTTGGAATCCTTTCGATAGTATTGGCAGTAGAAACTGAGGGAGCAAAGGGATAGAAACGGAGGGAGCAAAGGGGTTAATACTTGAGCAGATCTAAACCTGGTAAGCAGTTGGTGTGTATGAGAGCCTCAATTTCAGCAGCAGTCTGTGCTGTTGCTGACACTAATCATACAAAACACTAATAGCGTGAAATACTTTCTCTTGGTGGAACCTATTGATTAAAAAATTTTTGTATACTGCCATGTAAAATTATCTTAAATTTAGTAGCACTGTTACTTCTGGATAAAGGAAAAAGAAAGTTTGACTAAATACTATAAACAAACTTTGCTTGTGTGTTTACACATTGTCCATGATTTTGGGAACCCATTTCTCTATCCAAGCCTTTCATTTTTTAATTTATTGTAATTATAGCAGGATGAGTAATCTTTTGTTTGGTTGTCAGAGGAAGAGTTTTTATCTTTCGGGGAACTCAATAGTGGTGAGTTAACAGCTTTTCCACTAAATGTCTTGGTATAAATATATAAAGTTTTCAGAAAAACTTATTTTCTGATAAAAATCTTACGAGCGACTGTTTACAGACTTTATATTTTCTATCGTTAGTGACAGCGTAATGTATAAGCTGCCGATGTTTGTATGCTTGTACCTGTCATGTTCTTTGCAAATCAGTATGTAGCTTGCTCTTGACTTTTTGACATTGGCAGTTGTTTTCAGTTATGGGCTTCCAAAAGAAGATTCTGATGATACAGTTGTTCTGGCATATTTTGTTGCTTTACCCTGATGGACTGAATAGAAGGTCATTTTATTACAACACTTGAAATGAACTTTTGAAATGTATTTGTTTTCTGCAAACTAGATTTATGGAAGTGTATTTAGCAGGGAAACTAGAGTTCAGTTTTGATTTTTAAGAATTGTAGTGGCTCTTTTTGTATAGAAGTAATGGTGCTGTGATATGGTGTGCTAACAAACCCAAACCTGCTAATTTTTTAAGAAATTATCCATTGGAGGCCATTACTTTTCTTAGTACAACTTGGTTTTTTCTAAATGTAGGCAGGGAAATTGTGATAATTTTTGAAGCTAAAATGTTTAACTGTACTAATAACAGACATCCTGGGTTTCTCTAAAAACTACCATCTAGAGAGTAAGTAGGATACTCTGATAGATTTGTCTGAGAGGGAGAGATACAGGTTTCTGAAGGCTAATTTAATGTTTAACTTCAACAAAATGTTGGTGTGATTTGCATTTTATATTGCAATGACATGTAAAAATAGCTATGGAATGTCTGATTTTTTTAAGTGTGAAGTCTACATGTTTGTAGCTTGAGTGTTTTGTTAGTAACCTTTTCATGCTGTTTTACATGCCACTGATTCAATTTGAAGTACTGTATGTGTGCTGTTCACATACTGTTGTTGATGATTCTTAATGTCCTCAAACTTACAACATTTTGGGAAAAAATTACTCACGCTGACTGGTAGGATTATCATATGAGGGTTTTTTAAAAATATTTTTAATTGCTGTTGTGGATTTACTTTCTGTATGCATCATTACACATTGGCAAAAAGTTTGGTATAAATTACGTTTCATTCTGTTTACCAAGGAGGGAGGCATCTGATCGATATTATGAATACTAGCATAGTTTTGCATTTAATAAATGTAGCTCTTGACTGTATCAAACTCTGGCAATATTTTTATATGGATTTTTTTCCTTTGGATTTTCAAATCTTTTTTAAAAAAAATTGTAGAATATTGATATCCACATGCTTCCTTGTCAAGATTAGAAATTTAGTTTCCATGCTTTATAGAAAACTGACAGCATTAATATATTGCTAATTCTACATGAAGCAGTTGAGGGAAGAGAAGCTTGTTTAAAATAATGTGTATTTTAGAAGTTTAGTTGCTACTACTTGGAGTCAAGGAATGGAATAAAGAAGTATGAATGAATTTGACAGAGCAGCATCTCATTTGATGACTTACCTATAGCTCTCCACAGACCATGTAAAATTAAAAATTGTGTACTCAGTATGTGAAGAATAATTACTGCTTTTAATGGTTGTACCTTTCCGTAATGCTGTTGGATTTACAGTTCCAGAGGTATTTCAAGTAAAAGAACATTGCCTTCTGTGAATTACCCTCTTGCCTAAGTTATACCCAGGTCTTTTACGCTGAATCTGCCATAAGGTCAGATTGTGACATTGAAAGTACAGATAATGAGAAGTTTCTCTGTAGAGAATGAGGATTGGGGAGAAATAGGCAGAGAAAATGAGTCAGCAGTGCCTGTTGAGGTAAAAAGGCTGTAAATCATTGAAATGTATTCATAGTGGCTGCAAAATCCAGAAATTCAAGATGGATTGTCCTCCCTTTTATTAAAAGGGCTTGGGAGAGCTTGTGGCTTTTAGGAGTCTGTTGTTGGACAGAGAGAACAGGACCATCCTCCTTGGCCTGGTGTCTGAGACCCGGCATTCTGAGGGTAGTTTACTAAGGAACAGTGTAACAGTCAGTCAGATCCTCTCCTGCTGTGTGCTTCTGCCACTTCTCATTTTGGGGGCTTGTCAGACATCTCTGAATCAGTGGAGTTCACCATCTTTGAAAGCTTCATCAGAAAAAATGGGCAAGGTCCTGCTGTTCAGTATTGACAGCGGGTAAGTTAAGGGTGAAATATGTGTCACAACAAGTGCCAGGCAGGGAGCAGGACTCTGCAGCTAGGAGCAGGGGAAGGACAGGAACGGTGACTGATGAGGCAGGGAGTTAGACCATCTTTTTCAGTCATAATGATCAGTTAAGTTGACTCAACTGCCCGTGAAGCTGTACAACTATTAAAAAAAATGCATAGGCCATGATTCTCTTACTCTTGATTCTGGGTAGATAGAGTAACAATAGAGTTAAATAGCCCTACAATACATTTTGTACTCTCATCAAGTTTGCGAGTGATCCTAGCGTGGGTGGAGTGGTTAATATATTCAAGGCCAGGGTTTCTCTTTGGGGGAATGTAGACAAGCTGGAGGAATGGGACAACATGAACCTGTTGGAATTCAGCAAGGACAAATGCCAAGTCCCGCAACTAGAATTGCAAGGACTAAACTCCTGTAGTGGTACATGGTGAGGATTGACTGGTTTAGACAGCAACACTGCTGAAAAGGATCTGGGAGTTGTGGTGAAAAACAGGCTGAGAGTGAGTCAGTAGTGCATCCTACTATCTATGTCTTTTGTATCGGACACTACAGCAACAGAAGCGATTATTTAATTTTACTCTGCACTTGTTAGACCTCATATGAAATACTACAGGAAAGGTGTTGACACTGCTGACCTGTGGGTTTGCTCTGCTTGGAGAGGGAAAGGCTAAGGAGATACCTGAAAGTGGCTTCCCATACTGATGAGGAGGTTACTGAGAAGGTGCAGTCAGGCTAGAGTACTGAAGTGTGTGGCGGGAGGATTAGAGACAATGATCATTAACATATGAGGTTCCAACTAGAAAGAAAGGCAAATCTGTTTCTCTGAGGATTATTTAAGCAGCAGTTCAGGTTGCCCAGAGAGATGGTGGGCTCTCTGTCCTTGGAGATATTCAAGATCAGGTTTAGATAAACAACCTGATCTGAATTCAGCGTTGACCCATGTTTGAGCAGGAGGTTGGGCTAAATGACCTTCTGAGTATCCCTTTTGTGATCACTTCAAAATTTGCATAGAATAGTTTCAGTAGTTGGGAATCTGTACACCAGTTTGTGTTTTGCAACTTTGGAATGAATCAACAGGGACGAAGCCCTGTCCCAACTCGAGAGGAGGGAAAAGCAGGCATCAGTTGTTTCTCCTAGAAGACTGAATGGAAGACTGACTACCAGACGGATGGAGGAGGAGCACATGCGTTAATTTATTAGTGTGTGAGAATCACGGAAAACTGTAAACAAATATGTTTCAAAATATTCATAAACACATGTTGTACACTTGGGCTGTATTGCTAATTAAGGTATCTATTGAAAGGAAACATCATGGGGATTATGTAAAGAACGCCTAAACAATGCAGATAGGGCCACGGTGTCAGCATCTTTTGCAGAGTGTTTATGGTACTTCTGCTGCTCCTCTTATTCACCCAGCTTTCTCCAGGCCCAAAGTGACCGAACAGCTCACATGCCTGGAAATTAGAGTACCTTCAGATGGCACCCATTTTTAATGAAGTAAAGAATGCACCTGCCTTTTCTTGGGCAGATTTGTCATGTCATATTAATTGAAGTCTTTTTTTTTCAAAACGAACAGGCCATGAAATATTTGATTGAGTGACACTTCATGAAATGATTGAGAGCTTGTTTAATAATTGCTTAATGTAAATTATAGAAATGTTAATTCACTATTGGGTGAGAGCTTTCTGGTTTTTTGAGAGTTTCTTAAAGTACTGCTTATTTTCTTACACTGCTTATTGAACATTATTGAACATTTAAATATTCCATAAATTATTTTGTTGCAAGAAGCAGCAAGACACTTATTTTTGATTCTGGTTTCTAGTATATGGATTGAATGTCATGGTTCTTTAAATGCCAAGGTTGATATGCACAGATAAGAACACAAATAGAATTTAAAATGAATTTTATAAGTAGATGTAGCACTAGACTCTTACTTGAAAAGAGTTTGGATTCTTTGCTCTGTAATTCTATACAGGCTAGGTGTACGTAGAAATTACCATTCTGGATCAGCAAGGTGGCAGTTCCTTTACCCTTGTATAGTCTGGAGTTGAGAAGAGGCACACCTGGACGATCTGTGCGTGATACAGATCACAAAATTTACAACAGTAAGTGTGGGAATGATAGTCTCAGATACTGTAGTGGAGAATAATTTCTGAAAAGTTCTGTTGGTCATGTAGGGA
>NW_010408760.1:0-16677 GCF_000710305.1 Buceros rhinoceros silvestris | reverse complement strand
TAGGGAAACGACTTACACTGGGGAGAGACAGACTTGCTGTGATGAGGTGGGATGTATTCAGACACGTAGACAGAACAGTGATCACAGAATCATTTTTGTTAGAAAAGACTCTTAAAATCATCTAGACCCACCGTTAACCCAGCATTGCCAGATCATCACTAAGTATTGTCCCTCAGCACCACATCTGTATGACTTTTAAATACCTCCAGGGATGAGGACTCCACCACTGCCCTGGGCAGTCTGTTCCAATGCTTGACAACCCTTTCTGTGAAGAAATTTTTCCTCATGTCCAATCTAAACCTCCCCTGGTGCAACTTGAGGCCGTTTCTTGTTCTGTCTTGTTACTTGAGAGAACAGACTGACTCACCTGGCTACAACCTCCTTTCAAGTAGTTGTAGGGAGTGGTAAGGTGTCCCCTGAGCCTACTCTTCTCCAGGCTAAATAACCCCAGTCCCTGAGCTGCTCCTCGTCAGACTTGTGCTCTAGACTCTTCACCAGCTTTGTTGCCCTTCTCTGGACACACTCATGATTCGGATATATAATATAACAACAGTCATTGTGTCTAGTAAGAATAAAATTACAGCTGGGAATTACAGGTGGGAAGCAGAATGAGAACATAGATAAAAATTCTGGAAAAATCAGTGACCTTGCAGGTGAAGGAACTGAATTTTTAAAAAGCCATCAAGAAAAAAATATTGCATGTTCTTTCTCTCTCTCGGTGTGGATATACATTATATATATGCAAGAAGTTTAAAAGCTAAAACTAGTGAACTAGAGTGTTTTATACTTGATGAGATCTTGATGTAACAAGCATTGCAGAGACCTGGTTGGATAATAAAAAACCAACAGAGAGAACTGAAGCATTACTTAAAAATTTACTTTCAGACTTCTAGCTGTGTGATGCACACACATTAAACTTGACTCCTTGCATGCCTTAGTGAAACAGCCTAATGACAGTTGACCAACTGTTTCATGAAGTGTTACTTTCTAGAATACAGAGGCAGAGAAAAGTTATTTTTGCTTGAGGAATTAATAAAATAGATTTAGTTAGCTTAATCCAGAATTGGAGCTCTTAGGTGTTTTTGGACGGTGCTTAAATTCAGTGGTCATCTCCTTGTTTAACCTGAAAATTTTCTGTAAGTTGTCTGTCTGTGTTTCTCAGAGCTGTATGTATCTGAGCAAAAACATGTCTACTACGTGATGAAGTAGGAGGGGAAAAAAAAAAAAAGCCCAGATACTGCAGTAGAGCATCCTTGTGTGCAGATCAGACCAGTTCAAGTATTCAAGGTTTGAACACTTCTACTAAACACTTCTACTAAACAGTGAGTGGACCAGACCTCTCAGAAAATGCTACTGCAGCACATTCAATTCCTTTTGTGCAGAAGGAAATTGAATAGTAGTTGGATAAAACACAGAATACCCTGTGGCTGTACGGTCTCCAGCTGAGAGTTCTCCCATACTAAACAAAGAGAATCTCCATCCTAGCTGCTCTTATTTACCAGTGATTTTTTTTGTATTTCTTTATGTACAATTTCTGGAAAAGGAATGCAAATGTTACTGTCTCTGATAGCATGTTGCACATTGGGGCCATTCCTTTGAAGACGAGTTTGAAACCCCTTCCAGCTGTAGAAACCATTGAACCGTTAAAACCACTTTTTGCCCTGCACCCCACCAGATTATACTTCCTTTTTGAGGATGTCAATGAATAAGGCTCAGTTTTTCGGAAAGGACTGTTTAGGCGTATGTTTACAAGAGAAAACTCTTGGCTATGGATTTGGAAAGCTAAATAGTAGGTATAAAAGTTCATTGTAGACAAGCTTACTAAAAGACCTTGATGCAGCCAGTCGAGACATGTGAATTGTTGGGGCATTAGGAAGGGAGAATTGTGTTAGAGTTGATGACAAATTAATTGCTGTAAATTTCTGCATGAAGCAGTTAAGTGCTTTCTGGACTTCAGGTGTTGTAACAGAATTCCTAGTGTTTCTTAGTAACTTAAAAGACATGCTTGGTGACTGTGGTTGACAGAGGAGTTAGGTATTGATCTGATAATCTCAAATGCATTCAGCTACTGGGTTGTGATGATAAAAAGCCAAGCAATTTTGTAAAGCTCTAAGACCTGTGAATTTTTACAGAGAACCATGTACTGTTATGAAGGTCTAGCATACAGATAATTTTGCAGCCATAAAGGTGCAATTTGGAGAATTATTGAACTATAAACTGCTTCTGTTCTTTAATGGGTTCCAAATTAAAAAAGATCATCTTGGGTAACAGTGTGGTTAGCAGAATGGACACTTTCAGGGAGTAGCTGTGGGCAAAGAAGATAGCAATGCGATAGGAAGTGTAATCACTGGAGTGAGCGTGTATGTGCGATAAAGGTGTGGGGTTTAATGGTGTTTACCTAGAATGGCTGCTGTAATTACGGTAATTTCTTACTGAATAGTAAAACCAAGTAATGATGAGAAGCCTGGAGATCCCCTGCTTCCTAGCACCCTTCTCATTTTCCCCTCTTCCCCTGCCCCTTAAAGAAAGACTTTTAAATGACCACTTATGATAAATGGGAAAGTACGTTAGATTAAGTCCTTGTCTCGTACAGGAGGGTGTTACACCATGAAATTTAAAGATCAGGCATCAATTAAATATGCTTGGTTTTTCTGCAGACTCTTACTAGTGTGTTACTGCTTGCCATAGTAAGTTGCTAAGTCCAAATGGTGAAGATAGTGCTTAAAAACTTGTGTTCTCTGGGTACTAACATTAGGATTTGTGATGATTAAAAAAAAGATGCAAATAACAGGTTAGTAGAGATTAGGAAGAGAATAGTTTTGCATAAATTATTCCATAAATGCCTGCAGTCAGATTCTTGTTACCCTACAATGTGGCTTCCTCTGATTCACATTAAATGGAGCAGTGGACTCAGTACACAACTGGTAGTTTTTGTTTCAGTAGTCCTGTATCACCATAGTTGTTAACGTGTTATTTTTTCAGCATTTAAGATTTATATTCCTGCTTTTTGGTTTCTGAATTGGTATTTACGACGGGCTCTGTATATAAATTTGTTTTTGAATACTTTTCATTTTCCCTCCTCTTCTAAGGATTATGTACTGAAGGCCTGTACCGTGTCAGTGGGAATAAAACAGATCAAGACAACATTCAGAAACAGTTTGATCAAGGTAATGACCGGTTTTATTATTTAAAGCCAAAACAGAAATTGAATTCTCCATGGATTTATCACAGAACAATATAAAAGGGATGCACTTTCAAACGTACTTCCACAGCCCTGAGAACTTTATACTCTGGTAGGTTGTAATGGTACAGTCCAGGTTATTACCAGTGAAGCTGTGTATAAACAAAAGGTGAGATAGAATGTGGTTGCAGCTGACTGTAAGCGCTGTTAAAATATTTTCTAAGTGGTATTGTAACGTTTAAAGGAGTTTAAATGCAATCCCAGCTGCTCCTTGTGTTAATAGCTCATCAGTCCTACACATGAAGGCGTTCAGTTCCTCCTCTTATCCCCCCCAAATGTCGTACTTCTTGATACTTATTTTATTGAAAGCTCTTTAGAATAATGTGGAATAACAATTAAATCTGGATAGTAAATTCCCAGCACAACCTTTCTCATGCTAAAATATACTGGAATGTGATTGGCAGATGATGCTGTTTGCTTTGTTGTGATAAAAAGAGAGTCTCAGCATTATTTTTTTTTCCTTCTGTTTTCTCATTTAATTGATATTTCAAAATGAAAACACTTTCTAGAAGTTCCTGGATATTAATCATGAAGTTGAGCCTGTGAAAAACAGTAGAATTCCTCCTAGATGATAAGGAAAATAAATGTACTAGTTTTTTATGCCTTACTATCCTGTTTAAGATAATCTGAGTATAATGCTAGATGTTCTTCAGTCACTTTATTGAAGGATGTTCCAGAGTTTAGGTGGAGTGGACTTTTCAAAAGTAAACCACATTTTCAAAATCTCAGTTTTTAAGTTCTGTGGCTTACAGTGCTTCCACTTCTTGCCTTGGATTAAAAATTCTGTAGCGTGACTTCATTATTACAAATTTCAATTAAAAAATATCTCTAGTTTATAAAGCTTCTGTGTTTTGGGAATCTAGCAGTAGATTATATGGCTGTGTTCAGTCACTGGTGTGTTCTGTTGTCCTTTATTAAAAGGCTTCATGTGGTCACATGAACAGAGAATTCATGAATTCTGCAAATTAATGTGCCCTGTACCAGTTATTAACAAAATTTTGGGAAAAAGAAGTTTAACTTATTATTGAGCAAAATGGATTAATCAGAAGCCAATCAATGGCAAATAGAAAAGCTTTTAAGTCTGCATGGAGAATTAGACAACTTTGTTTTTCTGATCTTCTACTGTCAGATCTTCATTTGATTTCACGAGGGTGAAAGTGATAGCAGCTTATCCATAGGTTCACCTTTTCATGCATTTTTTTAACAAATGTTTGGCAACTGTTTCATTTTCAGTGTTCTGAATAAATTCTTGTTTTCATTAAATACTACGAGGAATGATAGCTGTAGGTTTTACTTACATTGCTCTTTGTTTTGTTTTATAGATCATAATATCAGTCTAGAGTCTATGGGAGTAACAGTAAATGCAGTGGCTGGGGCTCTTAAAGCCTTTTTTGCAGATCTGCCAGATCCATTAATTCCTTACTCTTTGCATCAAGAGTTGTTAGAAACATCAAGTAAGTAATAAACAATCTTGTCTTGATCTAATTACGTTGTATTGATTGCGCTTATTGCAATTCACTGCAGTCTGAAGGGACTAACCACGCTGAAAAACTTTTTTCAATTGCTTAGACGTGCATTTTTTTATATTCTTTAAAATTAAAATAACTATGTGATGAAATAAATGTAATACATTATTTTTCCTAATAAATAAGTTTTGACTGCTTATATCTCCTTTTCCTAGAAAATTGCAGAAATGTTTCTTTTTTTTTCATTGTGTATCGGTGCTGCATATGATGAAAGGTCTTGAAACTGTATTGCAGATGTTTATAGGGGAAAAACCCCCTTGAATTAATGAATTCTTACCCTCAAAGCAGGCTTCAGAAATCAGGCACATCTATGGAATATTACAGTAATCCTCTCTTAAATTTTTTTCAAATTTTTTTTTAACTCCTTGTAAGATGAAATGCTTAATTTTGTTTGCCGTACAAACTTTTTTCAGAAGCTTCAAAGTGAAATGGCTAAATTGTTTCCTCTTAGAGATGTGTTAACAGCAAACTGTTTCAGAAAGACTGCTGTACATCTTTGGATGATACAACTTTGACATAGAGTTTTTTTGATCAAAATACTAATGTAAACCTAAGGCTTGGGCCTGGACTTGATTAATATATAGTCCATTAGAAATTTTCTGGTTTTGGACGACATCTGCAGGTACCTGGTTGAAGTGTGTCTGATGTACCTATCAGGCAAATTGCATCTTTAATGTAATTGGTTAGGTTTTATTTTCTTCTTAAAAGTTGTATCATCAGTTAAATTTCAGTCAAAATGTGTTTGGGATATATTGGAGCATATTTAACATTATTTCTATGGTTCTAGGTACTATCAAATGTCTTTTTAGCAATGCCAAAAGCTTGTATTCCTTTTTATGATGTGAATCGTAGAATCAAAGAGTCATTTAGGTTGGAAAAGACCCTTAAGATCGAGTCCAAGCATAAACCCAGCATTGCCAGGTCATCACTGAACCATGTCCCTCAGCACCGCATCTACACGTCTTTTAAATACCTCCAGTGATGGGGACTCCACCACTGTCCTGGGCAGCCTGTTCCAGTGCTTGACAACCCTTTCTGTGAAGAAATGTTTTCTAATGTCCAACCTAAGCCTCCCCTGGTGCAACTTGAGGTCATTTTGTTCCATCTTTGGACACACAGTCATTGTGGAGTAGAATACATTCTGCAGAATGTATGGTTCTACAGTATTTTCCACAAGAGGTTTAGCAGCAGCTTTGGTTGGTTGGTTGGTTTTTTTAATGTTGGTTTATTCCATAGTCCTTTCTTACATGTTGCTTATTTCCTCTTTGAAGCGTAGATAATATCCCTTGGACCTGTGAAAATCTTGTTCTTATTTAAACAGTATATTTAAAATATCAGCACAAGTCCCTTCTGTACTTTTTAAATTATTTGAATAACTGATATGCTTATTCTCAATTTATGTGAACATCTTCCTTCCCCCAAATCTTTATGAAACTTCAGTCCAAATAAATCTTATATCCAGCTCATAACATTTTGGAAGCAGAGGAAAATCTAACAAGAAGTGACCCTGTCACATTGTTAGTTATCATTCTACAAGGCAATGTGAGCTAATAAAGTGATTCTTTGCTATTAAACACAGCTAAATAATTCTGCTTGAGAATAGAAAAATATTTTTGTGTTTAGGTATTTATGTCTATAGTAAAAAAGTTATTCTAGGCAATAGCATATGCAGATAGGAATTTTATAAAATATTTTCTCACTTGCTATTTCTCTGTGGGTATCTTATCTGTACCATTGTATAGGAAAAAGACTTAGTAACGCTTTATTCAATATGTCTTTCAAGATGTGTCAGAAAATGTCACTTATTTCTCTAGAAATCATGGATAAGACAGAACGGCTACACGAGTTAAAAGAGATCTTGAAGAAATTCCACCCAGTGAACTACGATGTCTTCAAATATGTAATAACGCATCTAAACAGGTTTAGTATTTTTCTACTAAGATTTTGTTTTAAGTTACAGCAATTGCCAAAAAGACTGTGTTAGTAACAATGATTTGACTGCTTGAATGGAGAATTTTGTCCTGCATCGCTCATCTGTTAGCATAAAAGTGGCAAATGAAACCAAGAGTTAGTGGTTGGTTAGAAAAGGTTTGTATATGCTGTTCTTAGATTTTTATTGACTTAAATACCCGGCATCATCGCTTCTAAAAATTTGTAAGAATGATTGGTGTACATAGCAAAAAAGCTTGAATGAATACCTGTGCATCAGTTACAGATATCTCTTCCCCTCCCCCTCTTCTTTCTTTCTGCTCTTTCTTTCTCCCTTTTTTCAGTTTTCTCTTTTTTCTTTTGTATTTTCCTTTTATATCTTTTTAAAATTTTCTTTTTTATATTTTTCCCTTTTTTCTTTTTTCTTCTTTTTTTTTATATCTACCTATTAAAATTCTGGACTAATATAGGTTTTAAGGGACCTGAAAGTCATTTGACCTGTAAGTAGGAGTAAATTGGTAACACTTGCTTCCTAAGTCTTGCCTCTTGCATGGAAATTCAATGATTTTCTCTTTAAAAATTTTTTATTTATTGAAATAATCTGCTATTAGTAGATGTATCCTACTTCGTAATCTGACCCTTTAGGTGCACAAGGGTACAATATTCAGTCGTAATAATCAAGAAGAACAAGACCAGTTTACCCATGCTTCTTTTTCAGCTAAAATGGGATTATTGCCTGAAATCCACTGAATGAAATTATTAACTACATTATTAAAAAAAAAAGAGAACAAACATTTCCAAAGCTAAAATAACACTCTTTTTTAACAAAAAACTTTGTTATCCAGTAAACTGTCAGTTAAATATTAGCTTGTGATTAGGTTTTTTTTCTGCATTTTTAGACAGGAATCGCAGAACCGTTGAGGTTGTAAGGGATCTGTGGAGTTTTAGTCTAGTCCCGTTGCTTTGGCAGTCAACTAGAACAGGTTGCCCAGGGGGGTTTCAGTATCTCCATGGATGGAGACTCCACAGCCTCTCTGGGCAACCTGTGCTAATGCTCAGTCGCCCTCCCAGTAAAAAAGTGTTTTCTTACACTCGGCCAGAATTTTCTGTGTATGCTTGTGCCTGTTCTTTTTGTCCTGTCACTGGACACCACACAGAAGAGTCTCAATCCCTCTTCTTTACACCCTCCTATCAGATATGTAAAACCAATAAGTAGTTGGTGGTTGACACTATATTGATATATCCACAAAGATAGGCCTTGGTATTTTGAAACAAAAAATAAAAGTATTATCCAGGTGAGTTTGCTGTTGAGATATGAGAGATCAATAACCATGAGAATATAATAAATGGTAACAGTGACTTGAATTTTTCTTGAGAGCGATGTTTTGTTCCATACTAGCTGCCTAACTGTAGTTGGTTAACTGTAAGCAGAAGTGAGTGTCAAAGATGGAGTTGAAACAGGACAGTGTTGGGTTGAAATTGGCTTTTTTGATATTTTTTGATGTGTTTTATGTATGCTCTTTGATAATGACTCCCTTTATATGTATGGGCTAATATGGCATAATATGCTTCTGAAGTCCTGGAAAACATGGGCGTACAGCTTTTAAAGTCTGATCATAGAGTGGGTTTACAGCCTGAAGTTCCCAAAGAGTTTGCAGTGGAGGAAGGTGACAAGATCAAGAGAAACAGGCTCTTCATTTCTCGTTTTGAGTGAACATAAAAGAAAGTCAATAGACATTTCCTAAGCACTTACAAGAAGATGCTGAAGTAGTTTGGGGAAGTTTGGTAGGAGACAGCATACAGGCTGGTAGGTTTTTGTTTACCGTTAGGAAGGACAGAGGTGAAGTTGAAACACAGGAGAGAATAAAATTGATTGTTCATTATGTTTAAACTAGCTGTGAGCTGCAGCCAGGAAAGAGGTGCAATGGTTGTCTTTTCTCGCTTCTAGCAATAGGTTCCTGCTGCTTCATTTGTTTGATCTAATGATTTTGCAGCTGCAGCATGTCCTAAAGGAAAACAGAAATAGGGGAAATAGAATTTTCTGTAGAATATACTAGCTTATCTCAGACACCCTGTGGTCTGATGCCAGAAAGTTGGTGAAGAGGGAGAAGGAAAATAGGAAGGATGAACCATCTCTTGAGTCCACAGCAGCAGCAGTCTACAATCAGATTAGATTAGATTTAAGAAATAATATGGGAGAAACAGCAAGCAGTGAACTTGTGACAAGAGTGGGAAGAAGATGCATGAGAAGACCAGACACGTAATCAAGTCCTAGAGGTGATAAGGGTGTCGGTGGGTGTAGGTTTTAGCCTATGCAACTGAAGAAGCTCCTTGAAAGATTTTTAAATTCAGAGGAAAAAATGACAGGAGAAAAAACAGTCTGCAAAATAGATGATCTGGCTTTTATTTCAGTTTTATTACATAGCAGGTGTTATTTTCTCTGGTTTTATAACTTACCTTGTTGTAGTTTGTTCTTTAAAGAAACACCATTATAGAGGTAGAAATCCCTTTTGGTGTTTTTCATTGTACTCATTTTAGGGTAACGATACAGGCAGTTCTGATTCAAAACTCTCACAGATTCATTGTCCCGTTGCAATGTCCAACACTTAAATTTAATTTAATTCTTGATAAGTCTCACTCATTGCTCCATCTCTTGAGTAAGGTCTAGTAAGAATTTATACACAGAAGAATTTGATGTAGTAAGAAAACTAATAAAAATGATAAGCAAAATGTAAGTTTATATTTTTGGGTTCTTTAATCCTTAAATGGAGTTAAAATGTCATTCTCTTAGGAAAGAGATTGTGAATATGACTGTCACTGCAAAATAGTATCCAAATATGCTTTGGGCCAAACTTACTCCAAACAGACTGAGAGACAGTATTTGTGTACCCTCACACTATTTGGAGTAAGTAATGCGCATGCTAAGATGGAAGTCTACCCTTCATAGTCACTGCTATACATGCATTGTAAATGAGTGAAAATATTTTCTTATAGCATTAATTCTAGTGTTTACTAGGGTTTTCACAGCTTTTGAATCTATGGATTACAGCAAGCTGTCCAATTCTTGCAGTCTGCTCTTCATCATCAAAATTGTAACTGACAAGTTGCTGAAGTTTTGTTTTTGTGTCTATTTCTGCAGGACAGCTGCAGCTCGGTTGCCTTTGTGCTGTCTGTTGTACTATAGGAATTGCATGTTCCCAGCCAAGCGAATATCTGAGGTGTTAGATTTATTGCACACGGTTTTTCACCTATCTCTCAGTAGTTACCTCTAGATAAATTTAAAATGCAGAGTATTTTTAGAAAACAAAATATCCTGGCTCTTTCTAACCTTTTGCTGTGAAAAGCAGTGCATTTGTTCTAGCGAGGCATGTAATTGTAGATGGTGAGTTTGATAACAAGATGCTTTGTTGGGTTTTGGTGTTTTTTTTCTTGTAATAGTATTGTAATAATGAATTTAGACCATAAGTGAAGCACCTGTTTCAGCTCCTGCTTAAAATTTTCCGAAGGAAATTTTAGGACAAGAAACCCAGTTGGAAACCTGTGTGTTACACACTGGAAAATAAAACAGAATTATTGTGTGTTGGTATTGGTGAAATTTCCACTGATGATGATTGACTAAATTCTATTGGTGGCCAGTATGAAAAAAAAAAAAAAAAAAAAAAAAAAAAAACCAAACAGGATACATGAGCTGTTTTACCCTCTGAAGGTCTGAATGAAAAATCTTTGTGCTGTGTAAGCACACATTAGACTTGCTGGGTTTATGGCTAAACAAAAAAAAAAAAAAAAAAAAAAAGAAACAAAAAACCAAACCAGCCTGCTGAGATGTGCCTTAATCAACACTTGATTTTATTGGTTTTGTATTTATTTTTAACTTGTGATCTAATGTGATCCTAACCCTTTTTTGTGTGAGTGCCGTAGATGTTAGTGAATATTCAACTGTCCTACAGTAAGAAGCTAACATTTTTCTTCTAGACATTTTATTGGACTAAATTTTAATTTCATTAAATCCCGTAGCTGGTTGATAAGTTGAAAGTCTGTTTATAGTTGTCACTTCAAAATGTTGGTGAAGTGTTGAATTTCTCTCTTAATTAAAGGCTTAATCAGATTTGTATTTGTTAGCTATTCAAATCTGGAAAAGTCAACGGTTTCTAAGTTTTTCTTTTGCATAATGGTTTTAAAAACCCAAGGACGATTGTTTTAATGGATAGCTGGAGGAAAGTAATAATAATGCTTACAGTTAAAGAGCTGTGAAAATACTAGTACTTGATTGCGTACTGGGTATAATTCTGTGTGTGTCGTTCTCATTTCAGGGTTAGTCAGCAATATAAAACCAACTTTATGACTGCTGATAATTTGTCGATCTGTTTCTGGCCCACTTTGATGAGACCTGATTTTGAAAACAGAGAGTTTCTTTCTACCACCAAAATCCACCAGTCGGTTATAGAGACCTTCATTCAACAGTGTCAATTCTTCTTTTACAACGGAGAGATTGTAGAAGCACCTAACCCAGTGGCCTGTCAGCCACCACCTTCCACCGCAGTGCAGATGGTGGAACCGATGGTACCTCTCCAGCTACCACCACCACTGCAGCCACAGCTGATACAGTCGCAGCTACCAGCAGACCCTCTTGGTATTATCTAGACAGAAGAAGATTGCAGGCAGCCTGGCACTGGACAATAAAGATGAGCTATAGACATGCATGTTTCAGGATACAGTAATGTACTTCATATTTATGACAAATAACTCCCATCCAGCTGACTGGACATCTTTTTGTTATATCCCGTACTGTGCTCCTCATTTGTACACACTGCAGATAAAAACTATGTGATAAGCATGACTGGAGAGGTTTAATTTTTAAAAGCAAAAATAGCTATAAAGTACAAAGCTGCTGCTGCATGATACCTTATTGCAATCACTATATCATTCCTGTGACGGTTCGTCACAATATATTGTGAATAAAATTTTTCTATAGAAATTTAATGATTTAAAAATTTACATTTATGAAACATTCAATGCTTACAGCCTGCTTTATGGCTGGTTTTGTTATTTAACATGCTATTTTTGGCAATTTTATTCACATTCAAGCATTCTGTGTAAACAACTAAAGCCCAGCTATAGTTTATTTTGTAATCTCCTGGCTACTTACGTGACGGTATGCTTAGGGTGGTTTATGGAAGAATGCAAAATGCACTGTCGAGAATTTTACAACCCCTTGCCATCCGTCTTTACTTGTAAGTAAACCTGTGGACAGTTTGTTAAGGGTGGGTGAACTAGCTTATTATTTCTTACAGCACAATACCAAGGACATGCTTGTTGTAAAAGTGAGTTTCAAATATTGTACAAAAATTTTGATGTTGCCTACTTATTTCTCTATGTTCCATTACTGAACTAAACATTTTGTAAAACTGTTAATTCTGTAAACAGCTGCATGGTTAAAAGATCATTGATGGTCTTGTAAACTTAATCTAATATATTTTAGATATTTTAATTTTTCCCTCTTGGGAATACATGTAGTGCTTAGAAAATAGTTCATGACATTTTCATATAAGGTTATATAACTTTTCATACATAAACATGAATTTTGTTGTAGTAAAATTCTCTAAACCAAACGATGTTTTAATCTAGGACTTCAATTAATCTATTCTTTAAATCTATTTTTATGTGACCCTTTAAAGATATACAAAAATGCATTGCTAATACATAGCAATAAATACTTTGGGTACTGACAGTTAACCTCTTTGGAGTGTGTATATATAAAATCACATAAACTTGTATTCATATTTTTTTTTCCTGTGGTATGTTGTACTAAAATTTCAAATGACTGATTTTTGTTGTTTTCTCTGCACCATATTTTTAAATTATCTCTTTTTTTTGGTTGGTGGTTTTTTTTTTCGTTTATTTTACTTTTACATTGGTACCAATTTTGCTGTAAAAGAATGCTGCTTAATTTAAACAAACCTTTTGGTTAAATATTTTGTTAGTGGTAAAAAAAAAATTTAGAAGGTTACAAGTTGTAGCAAAGGGGAGACCATAGATAAACACTACCTGTGAGACTTTTCATAGCAGCTTTTTTCTTTCATGCTCAAAATACACCTTTTTAGGTCTGCAAAGAAGAAAACTGTTTTGGCTCATTCAGCTGCTAGAATGTTCTGTGTAGTTTAAAAAAAAAAAAAAGCTTTATGATGGTCACTGTTGTAATCTTCACTTATAACAAGATTTAAGATCGTCTTGTATGTATTATAGTAAATAGATGATTTTGAGAATTAAGGCTTTTAAGAGTTTGATTTGCTCCATTTTCCCAAAATAAAAATTGCCTTTCCCACTTATGTCCTAGGTATTGTACTTCTAATTATGACTTGGATTATCTTTCTAGATTACTATGATACCATAAACCTGGCTGCTGTTTGAAGTACATGTATATTATAAATTATCTTGATATTGTGTTATATTCTTGCAAGTAATTATCTTTTCTAAGAAAACATAAACAAAAAAGAGAAATCAACCCGATTCCTATTGCAAAGCACACAGGAATTAATAGTACAATAAAGTCTGTCCTGTAAATTGTAGCATTCTTAACTTGTTCTACTTTACCTGTTGTCTATATAGCTTTTATTTATAGTTGTCAGTCTAATCTTGGCATGTTTAGCAAAGAAAATGAAACTTCAAGAGTTTTATAAACTATTTCTAGGTTGCTAAAGAATTTATTTTTCTACTGTATATGGTATAGACAAAGCATCACCTGTACAGGAAACGAGTCTATTTCTAATAGAAGTAAGCTTAAAAATAAATGCCAGTCATATCCATATTTAAAAGCTCTATCTATAAAGTATCTCCAGTCTTTGTAATGTGAATTACATTTTAAACTTTCTACAATTCCAAGTTGTTTGCCATAATACTTAACTAATGTTTGAATACTAATTTTTAGAATAATTTACATTCCATTTCATGACAAACTTTCACGTTGAACTTGTGATCAGAAGTATCTGCAGGATCATTTATTTCTCATGTGACGTTATGGCTAAACCACTTCATGAGTTTTAGAAATCCTAACACTTCTATTTGGCCAGATGTGAAAGTGTTACTACATTTACCGGATAAAACATAAAAAGAGAAATACTAAGACAGCATGGCCCGTGGCGCTCGATTGTCCCACGGGAGAGTCCCTGCATACTGTTAGCATTACGGAAGTGTTACATGCAGGAATGTGGATGTGTGTGTGTGTAATATCTGCACTCCGGCATTTCAGTGTGTTTGTGTGTTGATGTACACAAGCACATGTGCACAGACTTGCATGCACATGCACCCGCATCGTAAACTTTTAAAAAGATACGAGGAAATTATAGCATCGTTATTAAAGATTTGTAACAGAGCTTTCTCTATTATTATTTTTATTAGTGCTATAAAACGAGGAAGCATGTCATTCTATACAAATTCCTCATTCTTTGGCTCATGTAGTCCCTTCTAGTTTTAATGAAAATCCAAACAATAATAACTATATTTTTTAATGTGAGCATTTTTACAGTAATATCTATCTTGATAAAGATTCAAATGTATATTATTTTTGGTTGAGCATCTCAGTGACACTTTATGGAGTAGTTTTGTCTTTTTTATGTACTGTCTATATAGACATACCACAGTGTATTGTCTCTCAATGTTTTAGGAATTTTAAAATCCCAGACCTGAGTTACAAAAAGTGCCATTTTAAGTAATGCTTAACAGGTTACTTCAAAACCCCTTACCCTCCATGATTCTTGTGGAATTTTAACATATGTAGTGTAAATAGATCTCAGGTGTCAACTTCAGTGAAAAGAAGCTTTTTTGTTGTTGTTTGTTTTCTCCATTATTTGAATCCTGGTTGCTAGGAAACTATAGATCTGGTTTAGTTGCTGGAGTTTAGCTTCCAATATTTATGATAAATATAGAAGAACTATCAATTGGAGATTAAAAAATTTGGCCTTAGCTTATGTGCTTATTTCAGGTTTTTTTTCAGTAATTGTGATGCTGTTTGTCAACTGAAAAAATTACAGATATATAAAAAATTTTGAAGTCACAAATTTTGTTCTTTGTTTATAATGTAATCTTTTGTTGCTACATCAGCAGAATACTGCAGTGAATTAAATATCAGTGAAGCTTATTCTGTATAAAAGATGCAACGAATAAAATACTAAGATGCTTACTGTGTATAATGTTCAGTTTAGTTGCCTACTAAATTTTAAGGCAAAAGCACCCTGTCTTTCACATACAGAGACTGAAATTTAGCAGTAAACCTTGCTAAACCGAGTGCACCGAGTGTTTCAGGCGGTCTGGGGGAGGGGGAGGGTGTCTCTCTTCTTGCATTTGATGTCTTGTAAACTGCTGAATTTTGGAGGTGATTCTCATGATGCTGAAGTTGTCCGTAGGTTAACACCCCACCGCCACCCCTCCCAAGATGGGTACGTGTCTGCACTAGGGGACAGACCTCAAAGATGTTCTATTTAACTCTGGAGCACATGTGAAATTCTGTGGCTCATGTGACCTCTTTACATTTTTTTTTTTTTTTTTTTACATGATTGAGCTGCTCAGCAAGAAAGGCTGTGATTACGGAAATCAGGTTTTCTACCATGCGAAAGGAATGGGTCTCTTTAAAATTACTTTTCCCAGGGAATTTTTAAACCTGATGTAAAAATGATGGTGTTTGAGATCAGCTTTACATTTTCAGAATTGTGCATCACTGGTCATAATTTTGCTAACTATATGGGATAAATCCATCTTTGATGGTAGTAGTGCTTTTAGTTTTTGTGCATGCAACCTCTCTGCTTAGTTTCTTCAGAGCATTCTTGAGTCACGGCCAGTGCAGAAATGACTGCAAAACCTTCCTGGCAGCCTTCACATCTGAACACTGATCAGGTCTTATTCCATGTCTTAACACTTTCAGAGACCAGAGCATTTTAATCTCAGGTATGATGTGTCTTACCTAGAATTTACTTGGCGTGCAAATCTCAGTTTTTCAGGTTGCTGTGTCAGAAGACATCTCTGCTGAATCTGAAGCATAATGCTGTGTTGTGGCTCGCTAGGGCGGCGACTCATCAGGAGCTTGTGGTCTGCTCTAGAGCCTGAGTTTAACATTGGCTTCCACTCGTGTCACGGTCAACTAATTGACAGTTTCCATGGAATCAGAGGGGATGACTTTAATCGGTCATCATGGCTAGTGAAAGCGAACACTTCCTTTTCTTACTGACAAATTCTTTCCCAAGTGTGTAGATGGTGCATGCTATGGCTGTTGCCCATATGGTTCTCATCTTCCTCATAAAATACAATGCATGTGTGTTTAGGCCTGCTATTTTTGTTGCTGCATTGAGTGTCTTTGATGCCTAGCCAACATTCTGGTGCTTTTATATTGCAGAATAGGGTTTAATACACCTGATTACATTAATAATAATTTATCCATTACTGGTTTTTATTTGGTGTGATTTGGAAAATAGGGGAATTAAATGAGTGCCCGTAGTACAGTAACTGTGTTTTTTCAGTCTTGGAGCGTGGTAATAATTGAAAAGCCGTTGTTGATTCTACTTACAAGCTGTTTGAGTTAAGAAGAGATGGGAAGGGAATCTCGTGGTGGTACTTCTAGCCACGATGGCGTGTCAGTATTTCAGGGGTAGATACACTGACTTGAAGAGCAACTCGGGCTGCTTACAAAACTGACCAATTTATATACTGTCGCTGTAGCTTGTATTTCCACTGGGGGCTTCGAAATTGCTTTTGCAGGGTTCTACTGAACTAAAGGTAGAAAACATGCGGTGTTAAGTTATGAGTTGAAGTTCTTTGGTTAACTGACACGGAGTGTGATGAATTGGTGAAGCACCTGGAAGAAAATCAGTTGCGCTGTTAAGTGACAGGCAGTGTGTCACCCTTGAAGGTTCCACCCTCAGTACCTGGCAGCAACACCTGTGTCTCTGCAGTGACTGCCTTTACTTGGTCACGTTGGCCACAAGCAAGTTGGGA
>NW_010408759.1:22423-28213 GCF_000710305.1 Buceros rhinoceros silvestris | reverse complement strand
TATTATTATTGTTACATTGGCACACATGCATCAGTGAAAGAAACCCAAGGATTTCTGAGCTCCCTGGATGCCGTTGTAACAGATGGCTGGGGGTAGGAAAACAGCCCAGAAAGCATTTCTGCAGGCAGTAGTGCTGCTAGTTGAAGGTAACCTGAAAGTGTTTGATCACCCTGAGAACATTTTCACATGTTTCAGGGGATAAAGCTATTGTTGATAATCTGGACAATTTAGTGAAGTGATAAATTTTTATCAATTTTGGAGATAGGTTTTAACTGTCTTGGGCTGAGCTTGTTACTGAATGGAGAAATTAGTACAGATATATTTGCAGTAGCCTCTCATGGATACATCATCATCATCAAGGGAGCAAGTTCCTTCAGACTGACAGGCAGGACAGACTCTTCCAGCAACTCTTCCAAGTGAAAGCACACATATCCGTGAAAGTCAGTAACGACAGGTCAGAAATGTAACCCCCAACAATGGATAGGGTCACTTCTTAATCAAAGTTAACTTTCCTAGTTCTCTTTCTCTTTTACCACCCCTTCCACGCACACTTTGGGGATTTCCCAAAAAAGCATGCCAGCTTTTCCAGTGGCTGTGGGTGCTGAGCAATCAGTACACAGAATTTCAGTAGCAATTCCCATTCTGCTAACTCCAGGTGACTGCAGATACATGTAACAACAGTGCTCATGCCATTTTGTGACCAAAGAGGGGATGCTGTAATGTATTTTCTGAAAGAAGAACGCTTACTTTCTGCTTTGAGCTCATCTGGCTGAAGACAGACATTGAGCTCATAAGTATTTTTACTTACCATTGTCCTGCCCTTTCCATCCTACAGCAATTTTTTCCTTCCAGGAGCCACAGTGTAGACAAAGTGCCACAAGATTAAATCTAATGATAGTTCAGTTTCCAGTAGGTGGAAACAGTTCGGTTTCCACAGAGGGGTATATGCAGCTCTGGTAGAAAAACAATTAGTCAGAGGAGAAATACGCGTGTGTTCATCTGCAAGACATCTTTTGTTTAGTTGGCCAACATCTACACATACCTAAGGGAGCAAATACCTGTGGAGAAAGAAAATATCTGGCATGAAATTTACCCTTACAATTATAAATACCAAATACACCAGATGTTTGGACAGCAGATTATATTGCTCCCTTACCACTTACATACATGAAGGTGGTAGGAAGCCCTTTTTACCTGATCCACTATGAAACACGAGCAAGAGAAGGATTAGGAAAAAAAAAGAAAAGCGCCACCTCAAATTTTCAGAGGTTTCTTTAAAACCTTGGCATGATGTCAAGAACCGTGTGGAACATATTACAGATAGCTCAGTTGCACCTCACAAACTTATCTTAAAGGTTTGATTTTTCCACATACCGTTTCACAACAGCTGTATGTTTGGGGTTTTTTTTTTTTTTTCTTGCTTACTAGTACAAGTGGGTTGGCTGTCCACTCATATCTTTCTAGGCTGTTAGGACCAAGTTCTGCTTTTTTCCCCATTTGGAAGAGCTAGACGTGAGATACAGCAGAAAACTGAGCTGACAGAATTCATGTCTGCATCTGATGGGGAGCTATGGTGAAATCTGGGGTGCTCCTGTGCAGAGATGAAATTAACAGTATCTCTTAATGAAATGATCTCTCCTTTTATGAGAGCCACGGACACAAAAGTCACTCTGACTCTTGGGATGCTGAGAAACAGGCATTTCCATTCTCCCCATGCCCATCAACAACAAGGTCACTGGGCAGAAGAACAGCAGCGAAGCAGCAGGTTTCTAGCAGAATTCGTGACAAATTCCAGTGAAATGTAATCTACAGAAATTATTTCCATCTGAAAGAATCAGCAAATCTGATGAAAACATGTCTGTTTCTGAGCAGACTTAGCTGGACTGGTTCATGGTCTAGCAGCTCTCAACAGTCTCCCCTCCCTGCAAATACCTTGCATGTATCAGCATACCTCATTCACTTATTCATTGGTTTTAGCTCTGTGACACCATGCAAAGGAGAGAAATCAGTCTGAATATCAGGACTTTTCCAGCCTTAGCTGAGATAAAGACTGAAAAGGGAAAAGTGAAGATGGTAAGTTAGCTTCAGTGGGGACATGCACGCTAGGCACCATTCTTGAATGCGATGTCACTTCGGGTAGAAAAATTGTAAAAAATGGCACTCCAGATCCTGAGGAGGAGTCACTGAGTAGATTAACTGATCCAAAATACCAGGGATTGAAACAGATGCGTGAAGATGATGGGATGGAAAGAAGAAGGGAGCCTGCTTCATCACCCAGGCTAGGTTCTTTTTGACAGGCACCAGACTGGTGACTAGTAGACAAAATCATAATCATAATTTCAAAGAAGACTTTTAAAAGGTCGATAAACATCACAGTAATGTAAGCTTCCTGGTTACTCAGAAACAGAGCTCAGTGATTCAGATCCGTTTCTTAAACATATCTTTGATAGATACAGTCCCTCCAATGCAGGTAATAGAAGACTGATTCAATCTATCCAACACAGACTATCAGGTCTGTATTTTCCCCTGCTCCTCCCCATCTCCTTCGTTTCCCTCTCTGAATCAATGGATTTGTGAAGCTTGGAGTGGATCCCAGCCAGAAATATCTGAAAATGCAGTCTCATATTGCCCAAATCTATAAAGAGGAAACTATTCAGACAATTGATGCACCTTAAGGGTAGAACATTAAATTGATCCTTTGGCAAGGAACAGCATGTGTAACTTTACACAGCAATTCCCATAAATACTAATAAGATTATCAACCAAAGCATAAATTATCTAGAGCTGTGGTTTTGTTTTAGGAGCAGCTATGAGGATAACGGTCTGTACTGTGTGCAAGCACTTGCACTGTCTGTGTGCTCCCCCCGTCCCCCTCCCCCGGTACCTCTTCAGAAGAGCTCATGACAATGCATCATCGAGTATATCTGAGGTGGCTGCATTACTGAAGCACAGCAAATCATCCAGCGGAAAGAGCACCATTGGATAACCAAAAGGCAATGGCTCAGACCTGCTGCTGCTCTTAAGCAAGTGGATGGAAGTAGCTGTCACTTCCTACCTCTCCCGTTATTTTTTCCTAAACACTGGAAGACCTCAGGCTAAGTTGCGTGGAGTCTTCTGGAGCAGCTGGAGTCTTGATTCCCTTCCTGCATTTTCTCGGCGGAGTGAGTGGCCCACTTGCCACCATGCAGCACAGTGTGTTCCAGCTCCCCCCTTCTCAGGCCTCAGATGTTTCCAATCGCTCTGCACGTCTGGCTGAGCACTGAGGACATAACGCTGTGTATGCACACAGAATTGCGTACTATTCACAAGCACCCTGCAGACGTGAGTTACAGTTCAAACTGCAGTCCCAACCAGGCCCTTCCCTGAGTTCCCTGCCTAAGTCCGCAGAAAGCCACCCTTCCCAAAACCGTTTTGCTTGGAATTTAGATTTGATATAAACAAGCTTTGAAGAGAGTGTTTTATATGTATATGTATTTTTAATAGAGTCTTTTAAAATCAGCATGTATTCTTAGCACCTTTTCCTAGAGACCCTTCTGACTGACCCAATACATTCATGGAATAAGAGTTTTCCTCTCTGAGAAACATAAAAATGACTCTTCAGGTTTTTCAGCCTAATATTTATGACCCTGTATTCTAACGTACATTTTTACCTCTTGGCCTCTCTTTGGAGACTGGTTACCTATTGAGCCATACAGTAGCCTGAAGAAATTCATTCTGACGAAACATTTTCCATGATTGGTACAAATAAAATGTTCATTTTTACTCTGGATGCAGGGTACATTTTTGTATATGCGCAACTGTTTTTTCACCTGCTTTACTAAATAACAGCATCAAGAAATGCTATTTCCCTATCAACCTCCACTGGTATTGAAACAGTCCTCTGATTTGTTAAGCTGCTGTATGGTCCCATCTGAGACAATAAACGTATCACCGTGCCTTCATGAATGCCTATGGATAAAGACTCCCCACTTAGAAAAATAGCTGGACCCGAAGTTTCAGAGCTAAAAATTGCCATGCATGTTGTCAGGGCCAAAAAAGAAAAGTCATGACGCTATTAGAGGCTTGTTTTCGCTCTTCCAAAGGCTCTTTGAGCTTATTTAAGAAAATCTTTCGGAAAGAGACTATCAGCTCTGACTTCCGTATTACCTCCAGTTCCTTGCTGTAACAGGCAAGAGTCACACTGACAGCAGGAGTGTGTTCACGTGGTTTCCAACGCTGTAAAGCAGGGCGTCCTTTTGTGAGTGATGGACAGGTAGAAGACTTGCATGTTTTCCCATCAGAACCACCTTTTCATTTGAAATAATACCTATATAAAAACTTGTCTGCCAACACTTGCCATATTAAACAGTAGCTTTCTCTTTAGATTTCTGTGCAAGCAAATATTAATGAACCAGACTAATTTAGTGGATTAAAAGACACATTCTAAGGGTTGCTCAATCCAGTTTGTGCCCATGTCAGATTATGACAACTTGTTGATCATAACTTTGCCAACTTGTATCCATAAAAAATCAAAACAAGCTTCAAGCAAGTATTGCAGATAGAAATTTGCCCGATTCTCACATGAACTGTGGTGGGATTATGCTCTAAAATGTAAATTCTGCTCTAAAATCTAAATTCTGCAAATTACAAGTAATTTTAATCTTTTAATCAAAAAAGAGGAATTAAAAAAGCGAGTGCAGGCAGCACGTAGCAGATCTATCACTGCATCACACCAAGGAAACCCTCAGTTTTTGCTTTCTTTAAGTCTCTCCTGAGGGTCTGATGTGCAGTTCACAGAAATCTATAGCAGATTTCCCCTTGACTTGAGAAGAATCTGTGATAGATCCCTATTCTTTGATAGATAGATACCCTGATATCCTCTTCATTAAGAAAAATACTTTTCTAATCTCAATAACTGTGTGTCATGCCACAGAAGATCCAAAACATGATGTTAACTGCTTATCTCAGCAGTTACATCCAAGCTGGTGTATGATGGCGCAGCTCCAGTGAAGCTGCTGGGATTCAGTGGCTTTTTGACTTACAGAGGGTTTGAGAACCTTCTGACTTGAAAAGGGTGCTGAATAGATTTCTTCAGTTCATGTACATCTCTCTAGGGTTGTATAAACTACAACAGATGGAGAGATAAGGATCAACTTCTGTGTTTCAACTGAAGTTCTCTTGATCAGGAAATCTAGCTGGCAGATTAAGAAATTTTATGATACAGCCTTTCAGTTTTGAGTAGGTTGATGATATCTGAATCTCTGATATTTTAAAACTCCTGCTTGCATTTGAAATCAGGAATAACACTGCTCTGAAATTCCACACTCAGTGAGTTACCAGGTTTCTCCATATGTACAGCATGAAGGATGAGGATGCCTTCCTTATTCAAACTAATTCCTCTTTCCTTATCACTCTGGAGTTAAAATCTCAGTCTAGGAAAGGTGGAGGTCTTGCCAATTTTTTTTTTTTTTAAGGTACCAGATATAAAAATAAAGGAGATGTATCAGCACACTTCCTTAGAAGCTGAGCTTCCTGATTAAGAATAAATGCAGGATATACAGTGTATTTCATGCTGAAATGCATCTCTGCTAGGATTTCATGAATACGATTAGCCATTAGCAACATCTCTACACACAGAGAGGACTCAGATCAGGAAGTAATAGAAACAGCTACATACTGCTAAAATGCGGAGAGGGAGAAAACCACGAAACGAGAGCCAACTGTTGAATTAGTATTGTCCTCCTGACACTGCTCCATTTCTGTCTCCAGTCAGGCTGAGGAGAGTGAATGAGTGACCGTGTTGTAAAATGC
>NW_010408759.1:1083-22320 GCF_000710305.1 Buceros rhinoceros silvestris | reverse complement strand
AACCGCGTTGCAATGGTTTTGTGCAGCAGTGATGGTTAGTCCTGGAATGCTGCATTTCATCAGTGTAGCCCAGGACACCTATACATCACTACTTTTTTAGGAGTGCCTCAAACACCCACAAATTAGAATGATTTCAGTGAAAGGAAATGCTTTTATTTTTTTGATGTCCAAGTGCTACAAATACCGGTGACAAGCCGGAGCACTGAAGTGTGAAACTTAACCTGAAGGCTCCCTACATTTGGTGCTGCTTAGGGCCATCACAGCATACAGGAACCTTTCTCTTTGTTTCTTCTGTGATTTCTTTTCCCTTGCAACGTTTTCCTTGTGGGGCACAGGTTGACAGCCTTCTAATGGATTGGCAAGTGCCGCATTTGCGTGTTCGCCTGGTTCTGAGCTTCAGCCTCACCTACCGCCTGCAGTGCAATAGGAAACATTTACTTTCTTTGCAGAACTTTTACATCTATGGTGTACAGAGAACCTGGCTGCTCCCAGGTTTAAGACATAGGCTTAGGCAATTGAGTGTGCTTCACCTTTCTTCAGTGCTCGGGGTTACCTGAATCTGGTGCTTTTAGGAAAGTCTCCTCTATATACTTTCTTGAGTGAATTGCAATGTTTTCTGTTTTGATGTGTAATACAGCTAAACGCTGTATCTTCCAACAGTACTTCCAGGTATTTCTGACACCCTGGTGAGGAGCCAGGTTCTATGCCGTTAGGGCTAAAATGAGTAGAAACACATTGGGTTTGTGTCTCTGGTGGCTGGATTTGTGAGGTAGCATCACAACTTGGACTGGGCACTGTAAAAGGAAAGATAGGAAGATTGATGCCCAGAAGCTGAAGTGAAGCCTCCACCCTGCTCATTTCAGGTTGGAAGAGAATAGTTTCAGAGGATTTTTTGATATGCAAATAAAAACCAATCTTCACATATCTACAACACTCCCTTAACTACAAAGAAACACCTCCCCACGTACTTATGTAATTTTTTTTAATTGGGAATTAATTTTATTGTCTGTGTTTCATTGCTACAGCTGGTTCTTATGGCTGAGGAATTTTTTTTATTCTACCACTGAGTCTAATTTCCTCAAAACTGAAACAAATTATATAATTCTCTTCATGATCATGCTGCAGTGATGTAGTCATATTTATTTTAATCTTCTCTTGAACAAGCCATATTAAATAGTGAATATTGTACGGTTATTTAATTGGCAATCTGAAACCTACTAACACTTTTTTACCATTCATCATAATGATTTTAAGGTGTACTCTGCCTAAATGCTGGGGCCAGCAAATCAGGAATAGGATATGGCTCCAGGAAAATAAAGAGGCCTAAGGAGAAAAGTAAAACCTCTAGGTAGAACCCACTTGAGATCCAGCCACATTCCTATGGTGAGGCAAGGCTGGGAAGTTCATTCCCCAGTAATAAATTGCAATGTTCTAAAGAAATCTCTGGTGGACACATCAGTTGAACACACATTGTAAATGTTTGGGGGAGTTTGTGGCTTGTATTGAGGAGGGAAAAGAACCATGCTGCTGACCTTAAGGTAACTGTATGTTCTCAATGTATCTTTTCTGTTTTCTTTGGTGAATGGGAAAACCCCAAACCTTACCGCTGTTTTCATAACCTAGTTGTGCTCAAGAGAGAGTAATTATGCCAGCTGAACTAGGAAAGCTCTATACAGTGGCTGGTAGTGCCATGCCAATATGCACAAGAAGAATAATCAAACCAGATATGAATTCCTCTTCGGCAAACCTCTGTTTCGGAACTCTGCTTGAGCCCTTTCTGCCAGAATTGCTCCTTACTCGCTTTTCCAACTCCTCACCAGAGCTGATTGTTGTGCTTCCCATGCCCAGTTCCTATTGGATCACAAGACTTTGACTGTTATCCTGGGCTGCATCAAAAGAAGGATGGACAACAGGTCAACTCCACTTTGGTGTGACCTCACCTGAAGGACTATATCCAGCTCTGGAGTCCTCAGCACAAGACAGATATGGACCTGCTGGAGCAGATCCAGAGGAAGGCCATAAACATGATCAGAGGGATGGAACTACTACCCTGTGAAGAAAGCCTGAGAGAGTCGGGGTTATTCAGCCTGGAGAAGGGAAACCTTATTGTGGCCTTTCAGAACTTACAGGGGGCTTGTGAGAAAGATGGAGAAAGTCTTTTTAGCAGTACTTGTTGTGTCAGGACAAGGGGTAAGGTTCTACACTAAAAGAGGGGAGATTTAGACTAGAGATAAGGAAGAAATTTTTTACAATGAGGGTGATGATTACACTGGCACGTTGTTACGGGTAATCATCTCTGTTGCCCAGAGAGGTGCTAAATGCTTCATCCTTGGAAACATTCAAAGTCAGACTGGACTGGGGTCCCTGCTCACTGCAGGGGAGGGTTGGACTTGATGACCTTTAAAGGTCCCTTCCAACCCAAAACATTCTACGATTCTAAGATTCTATGACTGGGCATTCATTCTGATCCTCTCTCCATAAAAGTAAACACAAAGCTCAAGGCCACTGTGTAAAGCAATCATGCTTGCATCTTGAATAGGCATATCTTCTTGCACAAATGTTCAAGATATTGAATAAACATCTGAGAGACAGAAATTGCCTCTCTCTCATCCCACACTGAGATAAGCGCATACCAGACTGGAGATAGATACTGCTTTTCTAAAGTTTTGGATTAAAACTGTAGTTTACTTCAATATTTTGGTTTTCCAGGACTTGGACTTCCAGATCCCTCCTTGGTTTATTTAACTGACACTAATGTAAGTTCTCTTTGAGGATTTCTGAACTATATATATAATGTAGAAGATATACCTACCTAAAAGGAAAGAAAGAGAGAAGGTTAAAATATCTGATGTAAGCTGGGCTAAAGAAAGGTCATTGTGCTACCTATAGCTTAACTGGAAAAAATGCCTATATATATATATAAAAATTCTTATTTTTTAATGTTTTACTCTATGACCTCAGGGTTCAGACCCTTATTGACAGATTCTTATTGACAGACTCTTTATCAGCTTTCTTTGGCAAGCAGCTTTTGTTTTAGTTTACTCAAAATCTGAAAACAATATCAAGGGTTAGAGAAATCTGAAATTCATCATCTACAGCTCCTCAAGTGTGAATTTAATATGAGAGTAAAGCTGACAGTGTTATTTCTGCCAAGGTGCATTGCTCTGAAACCATTCAGCAGGGCCAGAATGAATTAGGTTCCTATCTGAAAAGGAGGCCTATTGACGAAAATGCTTTAGCCCATTTCTCAAGGGAAAAATCAAACCCGTTCTTTTCCAGGATTCACATAGAGAGCTTTGGAAAGCATTTGTTTTACAAACAAAACCAGACATACTGCTTCCTCTCTGTGCTGCACTCATCATCAAAACGTTCTAATAGATTTAGCAAGAGGCACTAATAAGAACCGGGGTTTGAGCTGAGAAAATGATTTATAAGGAATAACTTACAAACTAGACTAATTTAGTCTCATTCCCCCTAAAGCCACTAGTTTCCCTCTGGTGGTGTTTCGCCTTACTTCGTAAGCACTCCCATTGCTAACAACAAAAAAGCTGCCTTTCAGGCTGGCTGTGAGTGACCAGCTCCATCAGAGTCACATTCAGAGAGAGAGTTACTCATCACACTGCTTCCTTCTTTTTCCCATTGCTGTTCGAGTAGTTGCCATAAAGTACTTGAGATTTTATTATCTGAACTAAGGGATCACTTATAATTGATGTGAAATTGTTTCCTGGCAGGATGATGCCACGTCTGGGGATGTGGATAAACTGATTGTGGTGGCTGTGTTTCTCCCTTTGGATGAGAAAGGTTGAAAGAGAAGCTGAGGAAGCCACATTTCCTTTTATATCTTCAATAAATTGTGGCAATTTAAAGCCAGGTAGCAGAGAGTTACAGTGTTTAAACTAATGATATTGATTTTCATTTCTGGGACACGCAGCCCCCCTCCAAAGCACTGTTCTGAGAAGAGTACTAGTCATTTGTCCCTATAGCTGGGTTTAGCAGAGGTGTTTGTTACTCTTAGACTGAATTAAGCAGGGTAGCAGCAGGTAGCAAATACATGGCAATAACTATATGGTTTACTAATTTTCAGCACCACTACAGTTACTCTTGTACACATACTGAAATCGCAGAGATTTAGCACAGGCCCTAATATAATTGTCTTTTAAGCTTTTAGAAGCTAATCTTGCATGTCAGAGAGAGCACGTTTACATAGTTACATTTGTGTGTTCCTGTCCGTATTTTTGTAACTAAAAGTCTTTTCATGCATTTTAAAGAAACTGGATTAAAAAAAAAAAAGGTATAGTAAAAAAGGACCCAATTTCTCCATTTGAGGGAACATGGTCAGGAGTTGTAATATGGGGAAGGATAGCTACTGATCAAAGCAGCTGCAAAATAGCGTGTCAGCCAGGGATCAGTTTCAAGGATTCTGATACCTTTAATCTTCTTTTATCTTCTCCGGATAAGCTAAGGAGTACCCAGGAAAGTGCACTCTCAGAGTGTACCCTCAGCAAGTTCGCTGATGACACAAACTGGGAGGAGTGGCTGACACACCAGAGGGTTGTGCTGCCAGAGGGACCTGGACAGGCTGGAGAAATGGGCTAACAAGAACAACATGAGGTTCAACAAGAAGTGCAAAGTCCTACACCTGGGGAGGAACAGCCCCATTCACTGGTATATGCTGTGGATCACCCATCTGGAAAGCGGTTTTGCAGAAAAGGACCTGGGGATGCTGGTGGGCACCAGTTTGAACACGAGCCTGCAATGTGCCCTTGCCACAAATGCAGCTGAAGGTATCCTTAGGCAAAGCATTGCCAGCAGGTCAAGGGAGGTGATCCTTCCTCTCTACTCAGCACTGATAAGCTGACAGCTGGAGTGTCCAGTGTCCAGTTCTGGGCTTCTCAGGACAAGAGGTACGTAGACATACTGGAGGGAGTCTAAAGGAGGGCTATTAATATGCTGTAGGGGCTGGACCATCTCTCCTATTAGGAAAAGCTGAGGGAGCTGGGACTGTTTAGCCTGGAAAAGAAAGGCTCAGGGGGGATTTTATTAATGTATATAAGTACCTGAAGGGAGGGTGCAAAGAGGACTGAGCCAGTCTTTCTTTTCTGTGGTGCCCAGTGACAGGACCAGAGGCAACGGGCACATACTGAACACCTTCCCTCTGAACATCAAGAAACACTTTTTCACTGTGAGGCTGACTGAGCACTGGCAATGGTTGACCAGAGAGTTTGTGGAGTCTCCATTCTTGGAGACATTCAAAAGCTGTCTGGACATAGTCCTGGATAACTGGCTTAAGGTGGCCCTGCTTGAGCAGAGGATTGGACCAGATGACCTCCAGAGGTCCTTTCCAGCTTCAGCCATTCTGTGATTCTGTGAGGATCACAGGACACACTGAACTACTTGGGATGCCTAGTTAGGCCCCTTGGTTACCATCTCGTTTAAGCAGATGCCTTCTGCTTGAGGGCCCATGGATAGAAGCAGAATGGGAGAGAGGAAGACATCTAGGCCTGCGTAAATGTTTATGTGTTGGAGGCACCAAGCAACCTGGCACTTGGAGTATGAATGAAAAGAGTAGGAACCTAGGAGAGATCACAGTAACTGTCAGCAGCTCTAAAGAGCAGATAAAAAGAGTTGGGTAACAAGCCAGGGTTGCACAGGCAGACCCTTCATGCTGATCTGAAACCATGTTTAACACTACCAGATTTCAAAAGGGCAGTGATACAGGGGTTTCATAAAAAAGGTTCTGCAAATCTGTGAGAAGATGTCTTTTGGTGAGATGATCAGGATGAGTAAAATGAGAGGAGAAAAAATGTACCCTTCACTGCTTTGTACCTTCTGTTCAGGTTAGGCTTAGATGTCTGGTAAAAGCATTTGATATTAATTTCCAGTATTGTTACAATTGGGAGAGAACTTCCCTGGTGGAAGAGTTATGAGTGCAGAGTACAGACCAAGCTTACCTTAGTCCTTGCTGCCCATGTAAAATGCTATCAGGTCAGAATGGTATCTTCTACATCCAGTTCTCTTGTGTAAATGTGCCAAATGGGAAGAACGCATCCTGTTGAACTTCGACATACCACGACCTGTATTTCAGTGGGATGTAATTTGACAGTAATTCTTCTAACATTAATAAATGTTGTACCTTTGGGGTAACGTGATATTGATAGTCACAATATGAAGGCTCTGCAAGTCTTCCTCTAATTGGCAGAGCAGAAAACATGCCAGGTTTTGCAGCCCATGAATTTTGGTAGAGAAATAAAGAGAATTGGAGAGGTCCTATGAACTGCCTTTGGCAATTACAAGATTAAATGAAGACACATGTCTTAGTTCTACAGAGATTCTATCAGTGTACAGAACAGCCCAGCAGACTGCATTTTCCACATTTTCACCAATCTTACACATCTTTTTTCAATTAACACTCTGTTCGAAGACTGGAATAAAAAATCATTGATACTTTTACGTTCATGTCACCTGGCATTCATTCATCATTTCTCACTGAATTATTCCATGTTTTCTGGGAAGAGCATGTGACAACAGCAGTCTTCAAAGTGTTGGTACTGCAGGAGCTGTGTAAAGCAGATTCTGCAAACCCTTACATGGGTAGCCCTGGTGATGTAATCGTCATTACAAGGAGAGCTGGTCCAAAACAATTAATGTAATATCTTTTTAATGATTTCAGGACACTAGGCTGAAATACATCATGTTGTGAAGCTCGGTGATCTAATGCCTAAGAGTAAGGTGTCTGTGCACAACACAGGCTGTACAGCACTCCAGGCAGCCGTGTTACACGTGTGCAGGAAAAGCACTTCTACCTGTAGGGACCCTTCCACAAAACCCCGGTGTCCAAGGGTGCAGGAACAATGAAAGCTGCCGTTTTTCCAATGTCAGTCACATTTAGATTCTCAGTGTATTTTAGCTATAGGGAAATGCTATCTTGTTACCAAATCTTGATTTATTGTTTTTTCTAACGAGCTTAGGTTTCTTACCAGTTATAGTGGTCCAGGTTCTGGTATTCCTATGCCCATTGAGTCATTTTTTTTCTGTCAGTATTACCAAATAAAAACATGAAAACAAAACCAAAGGGGACCATTCTTAGAGAAGAGGTTACTCATTGAAACAGTGACAAAATTTTGCTTCTCAAAAAGAAATAAAGATTATTTGTGTATTATTGAAAGTTGTTACTATTATTGTAACACTGTATTCTTACAAGCAGGATGGAATTTCTGGGGTGTAGAAGTTCAATACCATCATGGTGGTTTGTTAGTACTTTATGTAAAAACTATGGCAAATATAAACTGGACCAGTCCTACATCTGCCACCCATAGTCACAATTCAAAGTCTATGAAAGTGCAATGATTGGTATCAGCCTCTGTCGGAGCATTACTGATGTGAATGGCTGCCTCACACAGATTGGCACAGGAGCAAAACACCGGCCTCTGGCTTGGCCCGAAGTCCATTATACAGGTCTGCTGAAATTACTTGCAAGAAATTATAATATGCAGTAGCCTAGTCACCCTTCCGTACACCAGCTTAGCACTGCAAGACAGTGTATTTCCATAGGCCAAGACTGTGAGACACACTGTGCAGTGCATTTGCCCCCTTAGGCACAGAAACAGCCGTGTCTGTCAGCGGTCATGTCTGGGGTTTGTGGGAGCAGGACCCAACACCTCATCACTGTAACAGCCAGGCTGTTGTAGAAAATAGTATGGAACGCATTACTCGACATTGTCTTCAGACAAATCCAACCACAGATTTATTGTCATGCTACTTGATACTTTTGTTCTAATTTGCAGGAACAGAATCAGCCATAAGCAGAGTCAAGAGGTCTGCCTTGCAAATGATATAGGAACTGGACAGCTTATATGATACTCCTTACTGTTGCTTTCAGCCTCTAACCATTTGAGACTCAGGAACTCCTAAAGCCAAATCTGACTCATGCGTATTTAGTTATCCTCAAGAGATATCTCTTCCATGAATTAGACTCATCCTCTCTTAACCAGTGTAAAAGCTTTAGCAACTGAAAAATCCTGCAGAAAGTTGCTCCACAGCCAGCATAAGTATTCAGTGTGAAAAACCACTGCCTCTTGTTTGCCCTGAAACTGTTTCTCACTACTTGAATCTGATATTCCCTAATTTCTACCACGGACAATTGATCCCCCTTGCTACTCATGACTCCATTAGATGAGCTGCTCTAGTGAACACGTGAACTACCTATGTTGTAGATATGGGGAGACTTCGATTTGTGAGACACAAGGGTGAACAATTCAAATAATGAGGTTGAGAAGTTAGGTACAATTTTAGCTCATACTTTGACATTTGCCATCAGGGGTGCACTTTTGTTTCTTGGAAGGTTGAACAAACACAACACAAAGGGTGTTCTCTCCTTGCCACTCGGGGATAAGTAGCAGTAACTCCACACCACTGCCTGGGGTAAGTCATGCCTCTATTACTCACTGTGAATAAGGTTTAAAAGACTCCAGTGAAAGTATCAGGCAGCAGGTTTGAAATTAAACAAAAGGAAATACTTTTTCACACATGACTACACTGCAGATTTCAATAATTCTGCATGGTGACAGGTCGAAATTACAAGCAGGTTAATGAGACCCTTGGAAAAATCCATGAATGTATTAGAAGCTATCAGCTCGAGATGTAACCTCTAGCCTGAGAAACCCTTAAACAGGCCTTAAACAACTAACAAAATTGGGAAACCGCAACAGAGGCATATACAGAGACTATGCATTAGTTTATATCTGCCTTTTTTCTTCTGGTTAGAGTCAGAGCATTAAGCTAAATGAACATTTAAGAGGGTCTGAGATGTATTTGTCAAGGTCCCCAAGTACAAAACCAACCAGTTAGAACGGATATTAAGAGAGGTTACAACACTCAGCTTCTTACCTGTGCTTTTTTCAACGCACTTTTATCCTGGTATGTTATTTAAAATCTGTTAACGAGAATGTCTTGAGAAGCATTTAGTATCTTTATCCTTACCCTTACCAGGAAAGATTTTCTAAGGAACTAATATTTGCAGTGTTTTGTGGCAGAATATCACTTGGATATCATGGGAACCCTCATGGGACTCACTCATTACAAACCTCCACACTGACTGTGCCCCTCAGCAGCCTCTCTGTCTCTGAGAATGGCTTTTCCAGTGCGGGTTGTGCCTGTTCTCCTCTAGACCCACCTGCATTGTGTTTTCTAATTTGCTAAGGAGAATGCCATGAACACCATCAAAAGCCTTTCTGAAGCCAAGAAATATGACAGCAATTGTTTTTCCTTTGTCTGCAGTGTCTGTTACCCATCACAGAAGGAAAGTGGATTATTCCGATATAATCTATTGTCACAAAAAAAGTGTTGTTTTTTTCACTGGCTCGTTATCCTCCAAGAAGCATCCAGTTACTTGTTCCAGTACTTCTGTGTCCAGAAACGTAAGCGATGCTAATTGGCTGCATTTTCTTCCTTTCTTTTTAAAGCTGGTAACATGTTTACTCTTCCCATTATCTGAATTGGAACTCATTCTCCATAAATTGTCAAAGGTGGTTTTTTAACAGGGCTGAAGTTTTATCAGCCATTTCCAAATGTGTCCTAGGACACAACAGTGCTAATACTTGCCTTGACACTGACCACTCAGCAAACTAAGCTCATTAGCAGCAGTAATTCCATCAGCTGTCTGATGATTCTCTGTGGAGGTGAGGAGCTACAATGAGGTTAATTTACTCATAGGCTGGGGCACATCAAACATCTTGATAACAGCTGCCGCTGAGAGAACAGGGTTTCCAAACTCCGTTGGGACCCTGACAGGACATTTCATGGCCTGCATCTGAGCTCTTGAATGGGACTGAGAATATACTGACGAGACCTTGTAGGGGCAGGTTCTTCGGTTCTCAGGTATGATTCACTGGTAAAGAGAATGCCACCGAGATGATGAAGAGATGAATCACATACATGCTTGGATAAACTCTTAGGTCTTCCATCTCACCTTGCTGCAACAGGATGTAAGTATCATGACTATTTTGTGGCATGAAAGCCATGAAACAAAACGTTGTAGTGTGTTCCAAATTTCTGCTCTCACTGACTTCAAAAATCTTACTGCAGCACTGTAAGACACAGAGAAAATTTAATTGCTCTCTTAGTGGCTGTACAGTGATAGCAGAGCACCACACATTTTGAAGGTTAAAAGCAAGTTGGTGGTGTTTCCAAAGTACCTGGGATGTAAATGCTACGAACAGCATTTTTGCGTATGTGGCCATCTGTGCTCTGTGTGACATCTGTACGGTTCTAAATGACTCTTTCCATATGGAGAAAGTTCTGGAAATTGACAGACTAATTCGTACAACCCAAAAGTACTCATATAAATAATATTACATAGAATCTGGGGGGCAAGGGAAAGCGACAATGTTGTACGTGTTCATTTCTGTGCCTGGTACAATCATTTTAATGAATAATCCACTGCAGTTATATGTGCTTTGCATGGGAAAACAATACTCTTGATATCTTATTCTCTCTGCTGCGTTTCTGAACTTCTCAGACAATGAGAATGCTAATCTCTACTTGAATGGAATCTCATATATTACGTTAGTCGCCATGCTTGCTCGCTTGTTTATGGAGCATGCCAGAAAACCAGCTCTTGTAGTATTTGCTTTTTTCCAACATTTGCCAAAGAGGGTAGTGTCAATGTAATAATTTGGGGGGACTTTTTTTATAATTATTGGTGGAAGGCAATCATAGTTTTGTGTGCCTTGAATAATTCCTGGAAGGAGGGGAAAAGAACAAAGCAGACAAATCAGCTGGCTGCCAGCAGTAATGGGTTGTGCTTTCATGTAACAAAAGGCAACCTGTAAAACATAGCAAAACCAGAAGACAAGGAAAATCAGTGGTGCAGCACCCTTTTCATTTTCATTTCCCATTTGTTTCTCCTGCTGTGAAGTGGGAACCATGGAGCGGGTAAGGTCTATGTCCACCCATCAGCTGCTGGTGGAGTTGTCTCTCTAACAGAGCTGGAGGTAGTTCCAGACTCTGACCAGGCTACATACGCAGTAGCCGAGCAGTGGTGTGAGGGTGTGGTGAACTACAGAGTTTGTTAGACTCAGCAAGACACTTGTGGAGAGGCTTGTAGTAACAAAGCTCTCACGCTTGCATCATCAAAGCTGACATCCAGAATTGTGAGACGTCTGAGTGTCCGGACTCAGGACCATTGTTAGTAGGTGTGAAGAATATCCCACTCTCTCTCCAAGGCCAACACAGGTCCCATTCTTTACATTCTTAACTCATTCTTTCGTAATTCAGTGCCATTCTCTGGCACCTTTCCAACAGTCCTGTGTTTTCATCTCAGTAACAGTTTCTGCATGCATCACTAGGTAGAATGGCTGGAATTGTGGATTGCAAAATATCTGTATAAACAAAAATAAAATTATGGCACTTCTTTCTCAGAAGACATTAAAACATACAATTATGCAAACCAAAGATCTTATAACTCTTTTAGCTAAACAAAACCCAAACCAGCTTAAAGGATAACTCTAATGGGCGTAGAAGTTTTAGTTTGAAATCTCCAGTCAGTTTCTTGCAATTTCTACATCTGTTTTTCATGTATGGAATACAAATGCAAGGGACATTAGTAGCTTTATCATCTGTATTAGTGTGCATTTTGTGCAAGAAAGACTCCATCTGTTTGTGTACGGATGAATTGTGAGGGCACAAGCAAGAGACTGTGAGAACTGTTTTGGCTGAGCAAGACGGGCATGTTCCATGAAGTTCTTGCCATAAGCCCCCTCCTGATCGCTGAGCAGATACAGAGAGAGATTTGGCTGTTAGGTTTGACAGGAAATGCAGATTGACTATGCTGAACTCCACGAGTTCTGAGTATAAGCATAACTTTGGACACTGACAGTGTCCCTGTAAAAAAATTTGTAAGTATTATTGACGTCAGAGTGGGACTTGTGATTTATTTCCCCTCAAACAGACACATGGAGAAGTCTTCACAAAGTCTATTTTGACAGCAAGTGTAAAAGTATCTAAAGTGAAGACTGTCAAGATGGCTGAGACCACCTATAATTCATTGGTTTGGACACCTTTCTCTCCAGCTGGACACCTTCAGAAATTCCTCAGCTTGAAAGAATTATTTAACCAACATGCTGTTTCCAGACCTGACTGTTTTGCAATGTAGGTGCAAATACAATGAACTCAAGTAGAGTGAAATGAACTGTCACTTGAGATTAATGTCAGCGTCTGTGTGCAAACACTCACCCCCACTGGGCAGCACTATTAGCTATATCTCGTTTATTTAGATAGCAGTATTTAGTACGTCAGGTTTCTCTACAGTGCAGGTACTATTAACCTAGAACACGACCTCTTTTAGTTACTAGTTAAAGCAGTAATAGTAGTGATACAGATTACAATGAAGATCCCTTGAGGAAAAAGTACGGTAATTAAACTCCTTGTCACTAGAATTTTTCATGTCCTATAATGAAGCCAGTTCATTAATGAAAAGTAAATAAATACACAGAGCAAAATCATGTGAAAACACTTAGCTAAAGAAATTTCATTTTTTGGATTGACTTTTCTTCTAATTATCAAACATTATAGGAGTGTGGTTGAGAGAAATTAAAAAGAGCACACTCATATTCCAATGACTTAGGAAAGCAAATCCAGTGCTTTAGGGCACAAGCAGATGCCCCATATGACTAGTACTTGATCCTATATTTTTACCTAGATAGGCTTGACCCAGTGTGGAAAGTAGCCATGCAAGCTTTCTTTGAAAGATAATTAAAGACGATTGCCAGAGGCAGGACATTTCAGCATTTAGACTCTTGATCTTTCCTGGCTTGTTGAAACCAGTGTTCCTCTGAATATCTGAAATTACAACAGGCTTCTATTCACGTACTCGCCCTGGAATCCCCTAGAGATTTTTAAGCTGCAGTTTCATGTTTATTCAGAATGCAATATCAAATCTGATAAAAAATCAGTAATGGTGTGCAATTGAATAAGAATGTATGCACAATGTTTGATATCAGAGTTACTAGATGAAGTACGTAAACGGTCAGAAAGGTCAGTTAATTGTACTACTGAAATTTGTTCCCAGGATCTACAGCTTTAAAGTGCCAATTAAGGTTAGCTGGTAACTTTTTGGATCAGCTGTTGCAAGTGACAATCATTGCAAATTGGGTATTCATCCCAAGGGAACATTTTTTATAAAGATGCTAAAACTCATTTTCGCTGTGTTTCAGGTGAGCATGACCCAGACATAAAAACCTAAAATCACTGGACCAAATCCTCCAACTCATTCCACTCTCTGAATGATTCATTGCAATAATATTGAGAGAGAGTTGGGAATGCTTATTACAAATTATCAAGGACACAGCAATTTCAAGTGAGCTGATGCTGTCAGGAGAAGCTTCTATGAGAATAAAACAGATACAAGGCTCAAATTTAAAGTAACATATTCAAACACCTTTCTTCAGATTTTAATTAAACACCCAGGCTTATCTTTCAAGTAGTGCTCTGCTTCAAGCACTTGGTTAAAAAGAGACAGGAGGCTCTGGGACGTGCAGGATTGGAAAAGCTCACAGACAGTCATGGTTTTATTAAACTTAACAGATTGTATCAAGGCTGCCCTATTTCACCTGAAGAGACACAGCCATCCATGCATCTTCATGGCTTCTAGTTCAGCAAGGGGTAGCAATTAGTTTCTAGCACGCACAGCTTAAGAATGCTTCCCTTACTCTCTTGAGTCTGTAAGGTTCTTCAGTTAAGCAAATGCCACGTGTCCATCCTGATTGTAAACGATGAAAAGAACCCTTTTAGTTAATCCTGAGGCATCCTATGGATTAACCACTTTGTAAGTATCCCTCATCTATTACAGCAGTTAAAAAAATTAGCAGCAATACATGGTATAATACTTCTATACTGCATCATGCCTCCATAAATACAAAACACAGCTAGAGCAGCCTATGGCTGCCTTTCAAACTAGTAGAGAAAGGGTACTGATTTCTTTTGTGTAGGTTGGCCAAAAGCCACTTTCTTTCCTGCAGTGGGAAAAGTTGGAAAAAGAACACTTTTCTAGATAATTCTGCACCTTTCTCATCACAACACGACTTGCTACTTTCCAAACAGTTAGGATGGCTCCCTCAGAATAGCTGCTCTGCAGGGTCCTTTTACCCTTGGCAGCACAGCTCTTAAAGACACTGTGCTGCTATTTGTGGCTTCCTACCACAGCTGCACATCGAATATACAAAGCAGAGGCCAGGCACACTTTGGCAGCAGAAATGAAACTATAATGTGAGGACCGGCGCAGAAGTGACTTGGTTTTTATTGTTCTGGTAAGAAATCAGTAATCAAGTGTACAGAAGAAAGGAATTGCTTGCTGTTTCAAGCAATTGTTCCAGAAAGAAGTGATTGTTACCAGAGAACAAAAGTCAGGTTCACTAATTGTAGATTCATGATTAGCATTAGGCTTAATCTAAGAACATTTTATAGTTGTACCCAGGATCCGCTCATCCCGTTTAGCATGCCCACGATTAGCATTAGGCTTAATCTAAGAACATTTTAAAGTTGTACCCAGGATCCGCTCATCCAGTTTAGCATGCCCACATATCTCTTTCTCTACCATTGCCACCCCGAACGACAGAGAGAAAAGGAGCCATGCCAAAACAGAAGTGGGAGTGGTAATGCTTTAGTTCTCAAGAAGTCTACAGAAATAGTGAGAGGTTGAGAAGTGCTTAACTGCAGTCTGACTTTGCCCCACTCCTATTTCTCTAGAGGTGATTGATTTAGGGTTTAATTAGCTGCATCCACACAGAATTTGGTGGCATTTCTAATGCCCTTAGGTACCCTGCTTGATCTCCAGACCTCCATAGGCTGCCCCAGAAGGGCACAGATTTCTTATAGGTCCTGTGGTATATCTGCAAGCTATGCGTGGACATCTCAGAGGAACACAATGATAGCTTGTGTCCAAAGGGTGCAGATTCCAGACAAGCATGCTTAGAATTTTTCACTGCAGTGTCTACCACTGGATCTGAAGCCAATCCTGTCCTAGAACCTCCCCAATGTCCCATATCACTCAGGCATGCTTAATTTTGCCATTTTAGCAGTCAGGGAATGTTCAAACTGGTTGCAGGACTATCCTGCACTCTATTGTTTTCCTGCATCTGTGCTTCAGAAGGGCCACATATATAGTTAACACATGCCTTCATCTCTGTGGGAGATTTCATCAATTCAGTGTTCACGTTCAGGTTGGACAATGCACAGTTCACCAGTGAGAGCAGTTAATGAACCACTAGTTCTGCAGCTCTTTAGCATGTTTTGTCCTCTTTCTCTTTGCAAAGTTACTGAGGTTACTGCAGACTCCAAGTGTGAAGCTGTATTTGCTAGCCAGAACACTTGTGCCCAGCATGCCTTCCTGCAGCGAAAGTGAAAAGCCCACAGTGCAGGAAGCAGGTATCCAAGGGATTAGTGCTCTATCCTTTGTGTACTTGGTGTGTTGTGTGCTCGAGCATGAAGGAAGTTCAGTGAAGGACAGTAACACTTGCCACACACCAGCTCCAAGTATTACTGCACTGTAGGCTTGTCCACAGTTCCCTTTTCTGCCCCTGCTCTGTCCTACCTTGCTTGCAAAGTTTCACAATGCCATAAATAAAGAATCCTACTTAAAAACTATCCTTCACTTCCCTGTATAAACCTCTACTCAACACTGACCTCTGGGACTGATCACCGATGCACAGGAAATCCTACGTCTCCTTTCCTATAGATTTCAGGACACAGACCTTCTTCAAACACTTAAGAGTTCCACCAAATCCAACTTTTCCTTTTCCTTCCCTGCACCAGATGCCATGTTCCTGCATTACCACACACTTTCTGCAAGTGTCTTCAGAGGAAGAAAACGAAGGCAAAAAAAGCTAAACGAACAGATACAGCTATCTCAGTTTGATAAGGTAGTCATCTGGCAGGACTGTGGGATCAGTCAGGATGGAATATCTACTGTTTCCCCTTTAAGAAACGTAAAAGATGTCATTTCTTCTGGTTTATATAACTGTCTTTCTAAAACTAGACTGTTTAACTGGCAAATACAGTGGATTTCATAAGAATGAGGAGGCCCTCTTCAGTGATGTAACCCCTTCCTAATCTAATCCAGAGTGGTCAGTGGTGACTGTTATATATTTTCTTACAAATTTGTCACAAGAAGCAGAAGTCTGGGTCCTGATACACATGGGCAATCTCATGAGATGATAGTATTTTTTTTTTCTCCTTTTTGAGGGCTATTTTGTAGAAAGTTAAACAGAGCAAGAGATTATTTCACAGAAAAGCACAGTCAAGCTGCAACCTTGAACTATAAATTCTACCTCCAGCTCTTCTATCAACTCATGTGGATGTTTTGTAACTCCTTAGGAAGTGAAATTTTATATCTGCAGTAGTTGGTCTCTTTTTTAGCAGCTATATAACAGATAACTTCCACAGGTCACTTCCGGTAGAGCTGTAAAGTGCAGGTCAACCAGAGGCAAACCTGGCAGTCTGCATTTTTGCCACAGTTTCTCAGAAAACTCTTACTAGATTAGGTAATTCTGTAAATTACAGATTCTTCATAGCTGTGACACCTGCTATGGCTTAGACCACACAAAGAGGTTTACAACTGCCGCTGCATCAAAAGTGGAAGATCTGATCTTTAGTTCAAATAACAGGGCCTTGTATTGTCACTTCCAGAATGAGATTGAGTCCTTGGAGGCTCCAAAACTTAGAGTCCAAAACTGCCCGTGGTGTGAGAAACAACCAGAGCGATGCTTCCTCAGCCAGGAATGAGCACCTCCATCTGGGTGCATGCCCTTTTCCTTTCCCCACATAAACAACAGTAAAATAATTCAGCAAAATATATATTTTGTTGCCCTTTGTGGTTTGGTTTATCATGAAAAACACATATTCTCATTTCGTGGGTATCTGATGTGAGTCTTGACACCACGATATGATGAGCTCCAGTGCCCACCATCACAAACTCACTCTGCCTGCAACTGCTTAGGGGAAGTTCTCTCTTCTGTCTTGTACACACTGAAGTGCTGACCACACCAGGGTTCAAATCATGGTGGTATCCCCCATGAGGTGTTTTGGTAGTAGAAGCCACATTTCACCGCCTTGCTACAAATGTTGGACAGTTTGCAATTTTTAAGCTGTCAGACGTGCACTGGAGATGGACAGAATGGACTAACAGCCAATGGGTAGAGGATTTGGGAAGCTGTTACACTATTTTTGATGTCTCCCCACTACATTTCAAGGTGTGAGGTTGCCTGTACTACATAGTACGGTCATTCTGATGCTTATAGACAAGGAAGTCCAAGGAAAAGGCTTATTAAAAAAAAAAAAATCTCCGTGTAAACAGATAAAAAGGTAGCTGTACTTCTGATACTAAGATAAATTCACTCTGGGCTTGTACAGTAGCTTTTGTTCATATAACATGTCATGGAAAAGCTAATTGACATTCTGTCATTTCTTTTTCAATAAACTGAACTCAGTGATGCCACCCTCTAGAATCTGTGACAGCTGATCTATTTCCAAAATAAACCAAGGAACTAAATTTACTTGCAAACAAAGATTACCTCATTCTGGATGCCATGCTAAGCCTTTTTTTTCCCCCTCAACAACTGGTACAAGGAAAAATGTTAGAATAAACCTTCAAAACATTTAAAGATTGAACGGGAGACTATATTTCACAGGAAGATAAATTTCATGGTGGAGAAAAATTAATCATAGGTAGTATCAAATGTTTTAAAAATAAATTAACAGCTCTCAAGAAAACACTATATTGGCAAATAAGGCAGGAATTCAGTAAGTAAAACATAGGAATTATGAACGGTATGATAATATTCCAAGAAGAATAATTACATTAAAATAAAAATTTGAAACTTCTATATCATCATCTATGTAAGCATCTGAAAGCACATTAGAATAATCAGTGGATACTTGTTTTCATAAGTCTCCCATGAAAGGAGAAAGATGCCAATCACTGTTTCTTGGACAATACAAAAGAAAAGGTGCTACAGAGAACTGTCAGGGCACCGTGGGCTTCTGTGCCAGCTGTGCTGGGGGCTCCAGGGCAGCCGCAGCCCCAAGGCATCGGGCATCTCTGTGGGGAGCCGGATGAGGCCGGGATGGGACGTGGTCCCATGGGTAGGCGCAGGTTGCTGTGGCCATGGCCAGGCATGGCCTCTGACATAGCGGGAGCTGTAGTGCAGGTAGGGGCCAAATGGCAGAGGTTCATCTTAAAAGCAGCTCCCACGGGCAGGGGCTGGCTCTGGCTGTGGCTCCCCCACCATTCCCAGTCACAGAAGGAATGAAGGAAGAGGACAGCCTGTGGCTGCCCTGTCCCTGAGCTCAGGGACCCAACATGGACAACAAATCCCTGTGGAGGTTTGAGGAGGAAATGCCAGTACTGCTAAGACTGGACACTTTTGCTCTGTAGAGATGTCTGAGTGTTGAGCAACGCTGGGTTAGATAGGAAGGTAGATACAGATTTCTGAAAAAGGAAGAGAGCAATACGAAAATAAAGATTTTCATTAGACAATAGATTTCTGTCTGCATGAGGTTTTAGTTGGTTGGCATAACTGTAAAACTTCAACTGCAGGGTAAGTGTGTGTCCGCAACAAAACCCCATCATGTTCAGCGAACCAGCAAATAACATACAGTCACTAGCATGGCTATTAACCATCTGCACAGATCTTTTAGCATAATAAAGTTGAACATGGAAATTTAACAGATGGGGATATTACTCAGAAGCACATTTTATGTTGCATGTAAAGTGCATTTCAAATTAAAATGAAGCATTTGCTTACAGCCAAAACGCCTTATTTTTGTTTACAGGTGATCCCCATCCACCTGAGTTTTATTCTGAAAGGACATACACACGCTATTCAGTAAATAAAATAATAATGTTCCTGTATTATTATTTAAGTAGATTTAACTTTCTACTATCTCGGTAGTATTTTGTTCTGAATGCAATACACTGACAGTTATTCTCTTTACTCCTTTATTAATATTTTAAAACTATACAATCTTGTTTTCCTCAGAGATACAGGAAGCAGCAAAATGGAACAAACCCATCACTGAGCTGTTCTTACTGTATTTATGGTACAGGCCAATGCAGTATGGAAATTTTTTGAGAAAAAAAGAAGAGCAGGGGTTGGTTCGGTAACATGGTGCTTCCATTCTCATAATATCCCTTGAGTAGTTTGTTACCTGCATATGTTATTCCTGTGCAACCTCTTCTGCACATAAGGCTTTACTTACAGTGTTTATCTTGATAGATAATGTTCTACCTACAGCTGGTCATCCTCAGGTGAAAAACTGGGCTTGAGTTTCCATTAGTTTATCTGGAGAAAAAATTGCACAGCACTGAGCTGGTGTAGTAGGAAAAAAAACGTACCTAGTGCAGAACCGAGAGGAAAATAAGAGGAGAGACAACTTCCATTCCTTCAGGAGTTGTACTTCTCCTGCCTTTTCCATTGCCTGCTGAAATTGCAATTCATTTTCACTGTTCATTTTTTTATTCTTATTTTTATCTGTATCACTGTTCCTCATTATTTGTCTTGTTATACTGCCTAGATACCTCAGCCAAGATCAAGGCTGTACAAATATGGCCTGAATCTGCCAGTAGAATATTGCAAATTCTAAGGGAAGAGGCAGGAATAAGAACAGAGAAAGAGAACATTATTGTTTTGGTTTTATGTAGAGAACAAGACAGAGAGACTAAAGGAGATGTGCTGGCATCTCAGAGTCTAGTGCCAGTTTGAACATCCCACTGATCCCCACAGAGATGGCAGATGTGACAGCCATGGTCCTCCGGAGGCTGTTGGGCACCTGGCTGGGAGCGTGACTAGCTGCCTGTGTTTAGGTAACCGGATGCCTCTGTTCAGCCCACTTGAGGCCTCTTGCTGAAGGTTGTTCAGGAGTGCAGAGCAAAGCTGTGCTTGAACATAAATCCCTGAGCTTCAGTTCACTGTCTTAATCACAAATTAATTCTTCCTGTTTTCAGCCGCCTTTTTTTTTTTTCTTTCTCCCAACCACCTACGCTACTGCTGTTACAAAGCAGAATATCCTTTCCAGCTTTACGTTTTCCTTCTTTCTGTTCCGACCTTCGGTTTTGGCTCCTGTCCTCTCTCTCGCTCACCGCTTTGGTGTGAGGCTGTGTTATACAATGCTTTCCACCCCTCTGCTCTTTTGTCGGCATCTCCCCACCCGCCCCCAGCATGCCGAACAACCTTAATGTCCTCTGAAACGCAGGGATCGATAGCCTTTGCAATTTTACTTTAGCTAGTGTGCCAGTGGCTGTTGGTAGACATGCAAACAGGTGATGTATTGCAAAAAGACGTCTGTGAAATACCCACTGGCAATTGGCTCTCCAAATTCATTACAAATGTGTGAAAGAAATGTTCTTCTAATTCCTACTAAGGGTCATGTTACACATTTATTTTGGGCAAAATTAAGTAGAAAAGATTGACCTTCTTAACACACTCTGTTATCCTCTATTGCCACATCTTTCTTTCTTTTCCTGTCAATAGGAGGTAATTCCATTTCTGTGTTGACACTTTTATCTCCTTTTTATATCCTTTCCAAAAGCCATGTTATTTATTGAAGTTTTGCTGACAAACAAAAGGATGAGAAATAAAAATGACATAAAGCCCCATGCACTGCCAATGGCAAGGGCATACTGTACTCCTCTGGTGCAGATGAGTAACTTCTTAGCATTCATTCCTCACTTCACTTCTACCCAGTATTTTGGACTCATCTGTTTGTTCTGACATTTCCTGTTTTTTTCATTGTTTGCAGTTGCCCCATCTTTCCTTAGAATTAGTCTATTATTTGATGAATCCTGGCTCCAATTCTCTTTAGTCTCTCTAGCAACCCCTGCAGGTATTGTTATGAAAAAATCATATGCAGAAGAATTTCTGAACTCCACAGCGTCTGCAGTTCATCAAAAAATGTCACTGTCAGTGGGACGTATTTTGTTTCGCGTTACCAAATCCAGATGAATCAATGTTATTTACCTACTTAACAACCAGTTTATGAACAGAAGTAAATTTAGGATTGGAGCATCTTGTCCTAACGCCAAGATAAATGGCCAGTGGTGGCTTAGCTAGCCTAGAGCCCTCAGAACAAAGGCTTCCATGAGAATGGGCACCCGTGGATGATGAGAAAAGGTGGAAAGATACCTCTCCTCCTTCCCCTGCAGCCAGACAGCCTCTGAATATGCTCTTCAGAGGAACTGCCCTGAAG
>NW_010408759.1:0-957 GCF_000710305.1 Buceros rhinoceros silvestris | reverse complement strand
CAACGTACCTATCACACGGCCTCTGTAGTAGATGCAGGCTGCAGGAGGACCGAAAGGGCTTTAACCTGCCCCAATCAGTTCAGAAGTCACCCTCCTGCAACATGGGGCTGCTGCTTTTCTACAGATGGCGAATCGCCTGAGCTGGTCTCCAGCCAGGCTGAGAGGTTGGACCCAGTGTTTGGGGTCTACTCAGGAAGCCTCTCCAGAGGGCTTGACAGATCATGGGCTGCAGAGTGCTGCTTTGGTTCTGTGAGCCTCTTCCATCTGCTAATGAAATGTCCTCACCAAGAAAGCCACTGCTGTCCAAACACGGCACGTGAAGGCAGCGGCTGAGCTCATCCAGGTTCACCCTCATCTCGAGACTACATAGGAAGCAGCCAGTGAAGAAGACGGTTGATTTTGTCACACTTTCAGTCTAAATGTGGCTATGGAAGAGCATATGGCTTCACAATTGGTTTTTTTTTTTAGGTTTTTTTTCATTTCTCTTCCCCACGCAGACAGTTGCTGTCATTTTCACGAGATGAAATGTGTGCTGGTGTTATACTTGATGCTGAAATTCACACATACATCCCTTCAGCAGCCCCAGCCAAACTTTAAAGAATTTCTAACCACTGTGGGGGATATTTTTTTATAGAAGATATTTGATCATGATGCTTTTCGCAGATTTAATTTTGAAAATGAGGTGATGTCATGATTAAAAAAAAAAAAGGCAGCCTCAAAAGACTAGGAGGACTACTGCTTCACACCCGAAGGACAACTGTTGAATAGTCATTCTGTTGAGCTTTTACAAGTGCCATCTCCTGCAATGAAAATCCTGATAAAGTAAAAAGATTTGTGAGCGTCGTTAAAGGGCTGGTTCCTCCGCTGGGGTGCCAGCGCTGAGAAGGCCCGTGAGCGATGGGGTGCCGTGACCAGGGCCTGTGCATGGGCGAGGGGAAGAAAACCCCCTGCCGGTAC
>NW_010408758.1:78302-109196 GCF_000710305.1 Buceros rhinoceros silvestris | reverse complement strand
GCGGCTGCACGGCCGGTCAGGTAACTTCTGGCTCCCCGCGTGCGTGTGAGTGAGTGTTACAGGAGCGCCTCCGCTTATCTCCAGCTAAAAAACCCTGCTATTTTTTGTCAGCTTTCTTCTCCCCTCCATTCTCATTTCTCCTAAAAATACTTCATTAAGAATGGACTAGTTATAGAGCCAGCGATTATTTATCTCTGCTTGTGAAAGAGGTGGATTCAAGTGTAGTCATAACCTCTGCACAGGCACAGGTAAGGTGAAAAAAAAACCAGCAACAAAAAACCCAACAGAAAATACGAACCTTTCCTTCTCCTTCAGAGGCGCAAACCCGCCGCCTGTCCCCTGACCGCCTGTCCCCTGACCGCCTGTCCACGGTGTGCAGAGGCCAGCGCCACCCGCTCCCGTTTTCCCCCTGTGATGCCATGCACACCTTCCCCACGAGCTAGCACCCGTCTGAGGAGCGTTCTCAGCAGAGCTGGGTGTGTGCAAACGGAAGCAAGAACCCCTTTTAACGAGGAAAGGGGATGAAAGGTGTTTGTTCTCTTTACCTAGGTTTTCTCTGGTAGGAAGGGCTGCGCAGTTCTGCAAAACCCGGGTAGCTGTGGGATTTCTGACAGCAGGTAAGCGAGCACTAGGGATGTGCGTCATCAGTTCCAAAACACCCTTTAAAGAGTTTTTACGCTTAAAACTCTTCCACTGAGACATGAGTCATATTAAGCAGCTTTGTAGTGGACATGGTAGCTCCTCTTTCATGGCATCTGTTTCTCTTAAAGCTTTGACTGAAAACTAAGCCACAGTCAGGGTTTTGTGGTTGAGTCTGGGAGCTTCCTTTGGTAAATTCATTCCTGAATTAATTGCTGCTGAAGCTCATCATCCATAATAATAGTTCTAGAATCTTTCCCCTTTTATCTTTATCTGTCAGGTTAAATTAATCTTTTCAACGTGACACCCATTAAACAGGGTAAAAGAGAAGCACAAGCTTCATTACTCAGAAGGGAGAAGCAGCACACAGTGCTGTTACTGTCCAAAGGTCTGCTTTTGCCCTTGCTGAAATATAAAGGACATTTATGACAACTTTTAAGATTGTAAGAAGATTTCTATTTAAGAAAATAAGAAATCCTCTTGTCCACAGTCCATCACCTTTAAGGACCATGGCACAGATTCTTCTGTGTTCAGTTTTAGGATGTTCCTATGTAATTGTACCACAGAGTAAGAGACCTGCACCAGTCCTACACATAGACAAGCAGCAAATTAATAGCTGTGGTCTAGCCTAAGCTCTCTTCCCCTCAGTTCTCCTCGGCTGTGAATTGTCTTAGGCTGAGGGTATCCCAGGAAAACACATGGAATGCTAATTCTTGCTCAAAGTTTTCAGCAGCCAGACAGGCAGGAGGGGACTGTTAAATGAAACCATTCCTGAGCAGAGGACAACTCCAGACCATGGTAACTCTTAAATTAACACAGTTGCAAACTGTGCATTCTCCCCCGTTACCACTGTCCCTATCTGGACTGCAAAAAAAGTCTCACTCTTAACGAGCTCCAGTTCTGCAGGAAACACAAGGGCACATTGCAAACACCGAGGGATGAAAGGAGAGAAAGGCTGAGATAGTTTTAAGCTGTATCTCTCCTGAAAATAAATGCAAATTGTGTCACATGCTTTCAGAACATCTGAAAAAAATACACAAAAAGGAAAAAACCACCCCACCTTAATTTTCTGTATGTGCTTTCATGAAAACACTATGTAATTGAGAACATCGCTTGTGTCGTGAATGTAAAGTTTGCTGTACCTTATAGATCTCCAAAAGTTTTAAAGCAAATCCAAATAAATTGTTTCAGTTGGCTTAGGCTTTCTGCAGAGTGGTGTAATACATTTAATTTCCAGCTTCTTAAAAGCTTTTAGATGATGTTTGGAAAAAATATCCCTTCAGTCAATAACTCATCATAAGCAGATGCCAGTATAAAACATGAGAAAGATACTTTTGTAGAAGTGACTCACATATAAGTTCATATGAAGATAAAAATACCTTCATTCTTCACTGTGGTGACATCAACTACTTGCAAAGACTTTTGGTCTCATTTTGCATCATTTCCATGTTTATTTTGGTATCAAACCAAAACTAGACAGCTACTGAAGGCTGATACCAGGATAAGTGAGAGGGGAATCAGAGCTGTTCCGTTTTTCTGACTGCTATTAGTGTGATCGGTACTTTGACAGATGCTAAGAAGAATAATTTTGCTGATTGACTTTTCTTCAAACCTAAGGTTGTAGGCAATCAAAGAAAATATGAACATCTGGCTGAGCTTTTGATTGCCATGTTCGCTGATACAGTGCACCCAAATAAGCAACAATTAGTCAGTACAGCTTGTGTCAAAAAGACCCATCAAGTTAATTTGAATTAAGTCAGGATAAATTGAATCCAATTGGCATTCATGCATATTTGTATGCATTATTTAAATGAGCTGCTTCTGTGCTGTATTATCTTGTATTTACAGTGAAAACAGATGCAAAGTTTTGTGTTTTAAGTAAATATTTTCAAAAGCTTTTCAACTTCTTAAAGCCAAACTTCTGGGAAAACCCTGTGTCCTTTGGGAGGGCATTTCCAGACTAATAAAGCCAATGAATTCTTCTCTTTTTCAAGTTCATATTTCTCACTTGCTAATAAATTTCATAAATTTGGAGAAGTTATTCATAAGCGTTTTGCAATTAACAATTACAATAATTTCCAACTGGTATGTGGGTAAACCTGATAGCTGAGATGATCAAGATAACTACCAGACTGCAGGAAGAAAGGAAAGTCGTAAAACAGAAGACTAATTTCCTCATGTTCTCGATTCTGTGTGTAAAATCCTGGGAATATGTACTTTCTTACCAAAAAACTCAGCATTCTTGTTTGGACTCTGTTTCATGCAACAGTAAGTTAGGTTGCATGAGAACCTGAGATTAAAACTAATCATCAAAGGCAAAACAGAAAGCTGAAGTTGTGTGCTTGACTTTTTAAAAAGAAAAATATATTACAAAATTAGTCAATTCAATTTTTAAAATGTTAGCTCCTTGCAGTAAATAATTTAAAGTCTTTGCTTGGCAGGTACAGATACCATTAATTCCAAGTTAACCTTTTAAAATGTGATATGTAACTTGGTGGTAGAAGTCTGCTCTTGTTAGCAAAATAGTGACAGACTCTGGCTAACGTGCTATCAGTGCTCAACTAGCTAGAGATAAAGTTTACTGTAATCTCACCTCAGTTAGCTCAGCCTGACCTGATTCTATAACGCTGTTATAAATGGAATTGTTCTGCAACACGTTCGGGTGTGTTCACCTATAGCCTAACGCAAAACAAGTGTTTCTGACACTGCGCAATGGGAAAGAGGTGCACCCACAGCGCCCGCTGCAGCATTGCTTGTAGAGTGGGTACCTCACTCGGCCTGTGGCCCTGAGTTCCCAGAGGCAGGAAACTTCAGAGCTGGGCTGGGAATTACTTAAGACACAGATACAACAGAAGTACCGTGTCAGAGGAGAAGGTTGGGTGAGTCAGTCCATGAGCACAGCACTCCACACGCTGCATTATCGGCTGCCACGTGTGCAGTGAACGTGGCCAAGCAGCTGTTAACATTCTTTCTAAGGGTCCACTTTGTTTTGGAGCCAAGAAACAGGTTTTTGCTATTCATCGACTCCTGTGAATATTAAGAATCCAACACCCTTGAGAACAATCAGATCAGTTAATTAGAAAATTGTTGCTGTGCTGCCTTCATAAATCAAGGATTAGCTTGTGATCCATAACTTCAAACAGCCTTTTAGCAGCTGCTTTCTTGAAGTTCTTTCCTTTAAAATACTAACCCCTTACACACCCATCTTCTGTTTCAGAGGTTAAGAGTTCTTCTATTAGCGTTACCTTTAGAAATCCCTTAGATAGTCTAATGATATGGTCCAGTTGCTGGTTGTACGAGCCCTTCACAAAAGCTGCTCAAAAATCAATACCGATCCTTCAATGCCTTCAAAGGATGTGGAGTCAGGGCCATGATAATAGTGATTGTGTCCAGCAAATGACTGTCAGTGATCATTCTGCAGTGGCCTGGAAGTCCAAATCCCCCTAATAATTTTCAAAATGGATGCATGCTGGGAAATGTAAAATCATCCCTAGCAAAGGGGCCAGTAGCTGCACTTTCTGGCTAGTCAAGTCCCTACTCACGCACTCCATTGCTTGCTTGTTATTGGCCCAAGATTTTGGAGAAGACAGTCTGCTAAAAATTAAGTTCCAAAATAGTAGGTCAGCAGTTCGGACGTGTTCAGCACACAAATGAATACTATGCACCACGGGAGAATCAGCTGACAGCTCCTCTCTGCCTGTTTTATAGAGGGGTTTGAAAGCAGACCAAGGAGAATAACTTTCCAAAGACTGTAGTCACAGGGGGAAAAAAAAAAAAAGTAATTCCAAATCATAAACAGCAAAGCAGCAATCGTAGTTATGGTCTCGGATACCCATCACCTGGGTAAAGCAGCCTGCTCGCTTGGGATCGGTAGCAGGAAGAGGGGAACATTTAGCAAGTTTGAAGCAGAGTGGCAATTACTTTATCGCTAAGACTCTGAATGTAATATGTTACATGGAGCATCTTTTAAATGCCTAAATATCATGAATAAACACTATCAAACTGTCCTTCAAATTTCTCTTTTTCAAAGCTCACTCTTATCAATACGCAAACCAGTATTGATTGCGCAAATAAGATTTCCTACTCTCATATCTAGATCAGTGAGAAAAACAATCTGAATATGACGGTCTTCAATTTATTGACATATATGCAAACCCTTCATTAAATTGTATGTCCCTATCTAGCCACTATTGATTTGCTTTTGCATTTATCAATAAGTTGCAGTATATAAGGTGTTAGCCATGAAGTACAGCAGTTTATTTCTTATGATTAAAAGCAACAAGAATTTAATATGAAAATTTCCTCACTGGTAGCTGAAACTTTTCTACTAGAGTTATATAAATAAGGGTCAATAAGAATCAGAATACAACTCTACAGAAACGGAACATATTTTTAAAAAATTGTTGCTACAAAAAATGAGTTATCACTTATATGAGTTATCATCTGTTAGAGAATCAAACTTGTAAAAGTTTCCAGAGATTCCTATTTCCTGAGAGCATTGTGATTGATTTTACAGCCAAAAAAATGCACATTTTTGTTATTCTAAGGCAGTATCAACCATGTGAACTTACTTTTCCATTTTTATGGAGATCTTGAAAAGTAGAGTAAGCAATACATCAAAATACACAGGGGAAAAATACCTGAAGAAATTAACTATAGAGGAGGTCCTCTGTAGATGCAAAATGTCTCTGTCTAATCTGTGACAGCGAGAACACAGCAGTTAAAAGGGCTAGAACTGTTAATCTCTGTGTATGTGTGTGTTGTGCAAGTCTGTGCAGATTTTGCCTGTAATGCTGGTTGCATATTGGCAGTGCTGGAACTTGCAGCAAGCTCCAAATTTTCAAAAATACAAGTGCCTATGAGCTAGCGATGCTCTCCTTGTTCTGAGGTTTGAACGTCCGCTCCTGCCAGCAAGGGTGGCTCTCCCAGTGTCCGTGAGCGCTATCCTATCCAGCCGCGGCACTCACGGCTTAAACTTGTGCCCTGCTTTAAACCCAGCTGGCAACTAAGCAGCCACGCTCTGTCCCTCTTACCCCTGGGGGCAGGAGAGTGAGTGGTAAAGCCGAGTGAGTGAAGATAAGGGTAGTCTACTTGAAACACCACGAAGTGAGCCGAAAACTTACTGCGGCCACGCCGAGCCCCGGGGCTGAGCCCCCAGCCGCACTTCACCCCACTGCTGCTTGAAACCGCTGCCCTTGGCTGGTTCCAACGCCTGCCCAGCCTGGCAATGCTAGGGAAAGTAACCCTGTCCTAGCCGAACCTGGACAACTTGGCATTATCGCATGCAATATCCAGACATTTCATTTCCCTGAAACAATTTTAAGCCAATTGAAGTCAATTTAGCATTTCCTCACAGGAAGTGTTCCTAATCTTCTTACAGTTCTCATTGTGCTCTTTTGGATTCCCTGTAATTAGTCCACAGTTCTTTGTTAAAAATAATGTAGTGCCAGATTTAGCTAGCTGACACCTCATCTGTACTGAACTGAAAGGAAAAATGACTTCCTAAGCCTTACATATGACAGCTGCAACAGCCTCACTTCTAACTGTATTCAGTCTGTCACTCATTCTAAGCCTTGGAAAGAGTCTCTGTTGCCTTGAATTATTTGCCTATCCTCACAGATAGGCACACAAAGGAGTGGTTTTCAGTATCTTGTGTTTGCTGAAAGACGAGGCTTTTCTTAACATCTGCTCCTTGGCTGAATCAACACTAGCCCAACACATACAATTCACTGTCAGAAATGAAAGTCACTACAAAGTCCTCTGTCTCCACAGAATTCTTGGAAAACAGGTATTCCAACTTCCATTACAAAGTTCTTGGGATACAGAATAGACATCCTTGCTACATTTCTGATTCACCTTATGAAGACTTCTGAGTAAAAATATTGGAAAAAAATGTCGATATACATACATAGATCTACTCCCAGCCATATCACTTGCTAGAAGACACAGCAAAGTAGTGATATAATAAGAAAAATATCTTTGGAAATACAAAGTCAGTGATGGTTTTGTATGTTAGCGGTAGAAGTATAAAATAAAGATTGGAGAACTCCCAACCATTGTTTAATACTGATTTGGATTTGAAGTATTTTTATTTCAACCACCTTTCAAATATTAATTTCTTACTAGTATTCCTCCCAAATATCTGTCTTAGCAAGTTTAAAAAACCAAAACCTTTGTGCAGGCATGCTGTACCACCGTGTTGAACTCCACTGCTCCATTAACCATGATCAAATCGTTATCATTTTTTTTTCTTTGTTCACAATTGAGTGTTTGTATGAATGCTTGTTGCAACTGGAAGTGTATTGTGCCATCTAGCAGCTGACAGTTAAAGTCATGCAATGCATAAAAATTAGACTAGAGAAAATCTTACTGTGACTTCACAGCCAGTTTCACTGAAAAAAATTCTCTGAACTGGCTGCTCTCTTTGTGACATCTGTTCTCAAAGGGCATTCTGGTAACTTTGAGGGTTTTTTTTTTTAATTATTTCAAAGTACTTAAGGAACAAATGTTATGCCCAAATATATTGTCTGCAATAAGCACATGTTACTGAAATAAATTAGAGCAAGAACCTACCCAGGAGAAAATTAGGTTTTACAGGCATGAGTGCCACCAGAGCTATTAGACTCGGGGAACCCTTTACCATGTAGATACTAGTGTTATGGTAATAATATGGTACCTTAAGCAGCTGTTGACTGAATCAGTCAAGTCCATCTTACCTGTACGTTAATGTAGTTGTTTTATCCTCATAAGGTGATTTTAGTCCATTAAGACAGCCTTTTTTCTTCACAGTGCGTAGTCGTTGCATTTGCCTCCATTCATCTTGAGCCAAAGCAGTATTCAACTGCCTTGGTGCTTATTACTGTTAACAAGAATGTGGTCTACCTTAATACAGTGTTATGAAATCGGAAAGTCTTGTAGATGACAGCAAGAGAAACTGCATCAGCATTTATGATGTTATCATGCAGATGAGAAATATAAACGAGGGATGAAATGCAATTTAAGCAAACACTGAGATGGAAAACAAATGTGCCATTGCAGACAAACAATTTCTGAAGCAGCTGTATAGGAATCTTCCTTCACTCGTAATTCTTGTTATGGGATATAAAATCAGAAGAAATCAGAATTGTTAAGCAACCAGGAAATAGCAGATATTTTCACTAGAAGTGTTTCTATTATAATGAAATCCTTATCTTTCACTGACAAGAACAACATTATAAAACATACTGGGTTAACTGCATGAGCATCCTAAAAGCTTGTGGATTAAAGCTGTTCATTTGACAGAGAGACTAATCACCCTAAAAGCTTTCTAGCTCATTTTAACACCTTGTTTTCTCATTAATGCTGGCACTGATGTTCAGTTATTAGTGTAGGAGCTGGTCCTACTGACAAACTTTGCTACTGCTCTTTAGAGACCACATCTGAATCACTTGTGAATATCTAGCAGAAATTCAAGATACTCAGTTCTTGGAAAGATGCGACAGAGCCTTTAAACAGAAGGCCATTTGAAGCACCTCCACAATCTCTAAGTACTGTCCCTAAAAAGGAAAATGACCAAAGGTACGAGGACACTAATGTATAAAACTTTGTTTCAATTTTAAAAACATGTATTTATTTTAAAAAGAGGATATCCTGAACACAGGATTATAATCAGAAAACTGAAAACCCTTTTTTTCTTTCTGAATTAGATTACTCACATAGCATTATAATCATCGTTTTACAGATATGTGGAAAGAGGACATATGACCGACCTTCAAATCAGCCCTCAGCTTGACAGACTAGATTAATGTATTATCCAGGCCTGTATTTCTCATTCTGTTTCGACAGTCAAATAGAATCTGTTTGTTATGATAAATAAGAGCTCTCTGATAACAACAGAAAATAAGTTACCTGCAGCCAGCTTGCAACGTACCTGGTCTCAAAATTCTCTTTGTTTTTTTAAAGAACTGCAAGTTTTCAAGCTGCTTCCATGAATACCATCTTCATTTTTCAAAGGCAGGCTAGAGTATTCATAACAAAGTGACACTTATTATTAGATAGGAAGATGATTTATTTTAATATACGTCATTTAATCACGTAAATAGTTATTAGGATTTTACAGCCTTCACATACTGAAATCAACCATTTACAGTGTTTCCTGGAGATACAAAGTTAACAGGAGTTACAGATTAATGATCATTATGTTCTCTGTGTGAGAAGGTCATAGGAGATCTCAGATCATAGCGGGTCTCAGATTCAACAAAAATGTGAACAAGAGACAGAAACTTCTGGGCACAGACTCTACAACTGAACTGCAAAACAAGCACTGAAGTGGTTTGTCACCACTTGGTGAAGCCCACGCTGATTCTAAAAAGTTCTTGTAATTTGTGGAAATAGAATAACTGAAAAACCGTAAAAAAAAAAAAAAAAAATCTCTTGAACTACACGTTCAGATGGTCAGGGTTCATACAAATGAAATTATTTTAAACCCCGCGTACCTTCCAAAGCCGTAAGTGTCACTGAGATTCCCTTGTGGTGAAGACAGTTAAGGTGTGGGCTTCTGAAGTCATTCATATGCCTTAATTGACTTGCATTTGTTGTCATGAAATAATCAGCCAGATGTACTCCTCTGTTGAAGATCAGAAGTGAGTTTGGCGTCCTTAGGCCGCCAGCAATTAGTTCCCACAAGATGCAGTTAGGATCTGTTAATGTACTGCACTTTGAAGATGTAAAAAGGTTTGAAAGAGCTAATTGGTACTAGATTATCCACTGCACTGGCATTTCTGTATTGCTGTTTTCAACTATCCTACTCTAAAATGATAAATAGACATTCAGACCAACTTTTAAGTTATTTTTGGCAACTATTTAGTTATTGTAACTACTACTTTAAAATGCAAAATACAAGTTTTCACTGTGAATGTCTCTTGCAAGTAAGAAGAGAAAAGCTTGTTTTCCATTGAGAAAGGAGCCTGGAAATCTGGTCATTTTCCTTCTTCCGCTTGTTTACTTTATTAAAAAGTTTGTGGTCTGTATAAAAAATAGAATTCTTAGAGAAGTATCTGTATTTTTCTTCCTTGATTATACGGCAAGATTCACTCAAAGGAAAAAAAAAAATACCCATGACAGGACTTTGTCAGCTTTTTGGTAACAGGGCAACAGAACTGAAATGTAAGCAGTAAGAGGTGGTTTTTCCCTCCAAAAGCTCAAGATTAATATGAAAGATGAAGTAGAGTCACATACTCAGGGGAAAAAAAAGTTTCTTCTCCCATGCTGAGGACATGTTGTTCAACAAGAACACCCTGGATGTATTCAAGACTCAGCAAAATAAGGCCGAGCTGGCTGAACCTAGTTCTAGTAACAGCACCACATCAAGCCCCGCCTCGGACTGGTAACTCCCAGAAGTCCCTTCCAACCAGTAGTTCTGTGACTGGAGACCTACTGCAATTGCTGAAATTACCCAAGAATCATCCAAGAAAAGAGATTATAGGGTCATAGTAAAAAAAAAGTTAAATACAGTAAAACTCCCAAATACTGAAAAGCTAATGCAAAAAAAAAAAAAAAAATCAGACAAGGAAACATACGCAATCCTCAAAGCTGCATTATAATTTCAGTATTTCCATTGAATCCACACACTAAATGGAAGCAATGAAGGGACCCACACCCTTGATTAATTATTTAATAAAAGGCACCCACATCAACTGTCATCTGCCTTTCGAAAATAATCGTGTAATTTTATATAATAGGATTCTTTTAAGGATAAGTACTGTCACTTTATATACTTCTCTCCATTTGATATTTTCCTTCTCAAAATTTACCCTCAAGTCTTTAAGCTACAACAAAAATTTTTCTTTTATTTCCCCTGTTCCAGCACCTTTTATATTATGACATTCAACTCAACTCTTCAAGCTGACAGGGTTTGTATCTGCTTGGATAGGCTGCCTGTTCTGCATGTAAAACTACAAAATATATTAAATTCTTATCTAATATGTGGGTCAGTGTACTCTAACAGGCCAAGAAACTGATACTTAACTAAGACAAGCTAAAGAGAGAACACAGCATGAAACCCAGGTTTCCTCCCCCATAAGTACATGTGCAACCAGCTTATAAGCATGTTCTACTTCTTTCATGAATAAATAGATCGTGATTCCACTACAGTTTCAGGTACGACCATTCCAAAGGACTTAACTTTTGGTGTAGGAGGAAGAATTGGCTGAGACTGCAACTGTTCATATTTTTAAAGTCTGGAGATTTTCAGTTCATCTTGTGTACTGGCCAATATCGAAGGCATCACACATTTAGGAATAATCTTGTTCTTGCACAGGGATTTTCCTATGTTTTTGGACTGGAACGTCAAAGAGAATGACGTTTGAATCATGGTGATTTATTTCACTACGAAACAAGAAAATAGGAACTATATTAACCAGATTCAGAATTCAGTAACTAAATAAATTTCCTACATGAAACAAGTGACCATCTGCTCCACTTGTCCATAAGCAATACTAACATCTTTCTGTGCCTCCCTATTTACATCACTTTAGCTCTAAAGCCTTCTCTTCAGATACCACTATCCAAATATTTTTAATTTATGTCTTGCAAATTACTGCTTGGCTGCTCATCTCATCAACATATGGTAGCTCTGCTGGCTGGTGGCACAGACTTCGTATCTGGAGACTGATTATGTACCATCTTGTAGCTGGCACAGTTATTTACATGCCTTAAAGGCAATTACAAAACATTACCACCTCAGGGTATCTTCATCGATGAAGAAGTTTTATCCAAATCTAAAGCACCTGATCTTAAATTTATTCATTCCGTAGTTAGTCATAATTTCAAAGGTTTAAAAAAAGCTCAATGCCAAGTCTGGCATTATCATTCTACTCCTCCCATTCTGATCTTGAAGCTTCCATCTGGAAGTTTCTCTTATATTCAAAAGTAGGGATTTGTGAGATAAAGAAGCTATAACATTCTTACATTTTTCCCCTCCAAAAAGAAAAGGAAACCTACAGTTCTGTGGGGGCTCTCCGTAAACTACTCTTTCAGGTGCCCAGTGAGAAAAGTGCACCGAATGAGTATTCTCCTGGGAATGAAATCTAAGGGTGTTTTTGAGCTTAGAGGATCTTTCTTGCCAAACTTTGAGTCTCTAGTGATTATCTCACAGCTGTGTAGTACTGACCCTGGGTTTTCTATAAATGTGTGAAGTCCTTCATTTACATTAGCCAAGAAACACTGCTCATTTGATCTTTTCTAATTGTTCTTATACCAGCCGCTCAGGAATTCTTGCAGACAGGTTTGTCATATTACTTTGTTGGCATTTTTTATAGCAATTGCCTTTTCAAGCTAGGCAAACACTGGAGCAAAATAAAACTGTGGCAAATACAGATGCAATTTAACAGACACTCCAAAGGTGAATGTTTTAGTAAGAATTAAAAAAAAAAAAGAAAAAAAGGGTATTGACATGTCAAGCAGTCAGGAAAAACTTTGAAAATCAAGTGTTATTTCGCTGAAAATTTCACTCTCAGCATTAGAATATATTGAGCTGAAATGCTAGGTAGCAAGTGAAAGGCAAGGGCTTTGTGTGTGCACCTCTGCATTATTGCTGTGGTGATGGTGTTTACCTCAGCTGCCCTTTGGGTAGACTGCAGAATTTGGATAACTTTATAAACTTACTGGTAATTTCTAGGCTCTAAAGTACTACAATACAAAGTACCAACAGCAGTCTTCTGGGAGAGATACCATGGTTAGGCAGCCCAAGTTAATTATTAAAAACATAGTAGTTTTTATGCTGGTGTCTGTCTCACATCTGTAAACAAAACAAAGGAAATAACATCAGCAGAGGACACATTTTGTATGTTCTACTACTTCAAAGAATGCCAAACTGTCTGTATATAAGAACTGGTGAGAGAAACTCATGTGAGCCCTCTGCAGAAAAAAAAGCAGTCCATAAAATCAAAAGAGACACTATCGTCTCTGGAGACATCTGATATTGTTGTTCTCAAGTAACTAGCAGTGCTAATGTATAATGTTTAAACTAATCCTGTCTCAAAGGTGAGGTCTGGAGGTAAATACAGACATTTTCTTAATCCTTCACTAGAATCAATTTTACTATGCTAATATTAGTTCTTTATCTTGTACTGTCCTTAGGGTCAGGCTGTACCTAAACCAAATATCACCTAAAAAAGAAGCAATAATAAAATGATTGCTTTGGTTTGTCTTCATCTAGTTTCTTCAGCCTGCACTCACTCTCCCCCTTCCTTTTTCAGTTTCTGGGACCAAGAGAATAAATTGGTATTGCCAAAGGAAAAGAAAGAGAAAGGGAGTGTTGGAGAGAAAAGGGAGAGAGAATCTTCTGTTTGTCTTCATTTTTACGCATCTCTTAACTTCCACATTGCATTTGGATAGTTTGGGTGCTAAAAAATCTGTATTAATAAATAAAAGCAACCTTCTAATTCTCTATTGCCCTTGGTCCCAAGGAAAATCAAAAGATTGTGCAAACCTGCAGTAAAATGCAATTAATTATCAAGCTCTGGGGATCATTTCACCAAAGCAATTGATTTCACTTCACCGCTGCAGCCATCTCTCATTGGAAACTTATCAGCTGTTTAACAGCACACTCATAAAACAAGATAACAAATTACCTCAACATTTCCTAGGGAATAACCTTTCAGTCTTTCACTAGAAGAGGACAAGTCAAAAATTCCTTTTTTTCTTTTTTTTTTTAACTTCACTTCATATAACCTACAACAAATGTATTCTAAAAAGAAGGTAATGCAGCTGAAGATTTCATATACCAGAAAGTATGGCTTAAGTTTCAGTAAATATTTAATAGGATCTCCAATAACTGCAGACAACAAGGATTTGGGTTGTCACATTAAACTGCATTTCTATTTAACAGCGTGCTAGGAAATAGATTTCAGTAAGATACAGGCTATGACTCATGCATGCAAAGCTTCCCGTAGTGCTGACAAGCTCTCCAGCAGGACTTTGAGGACTCTTGACACAACAGAGAGTTCTGAGCTTGACAGGGGCAATCCTTACTTAAGAAGGGAAGGACACACTGTCTAAATCATATCCAAAATAATTAGTTCATTTTCTAGTCTTGCCACACATATTTTGTTCCGTCTTTAACAGAGCTTTGATTTCCTCTTTGCTCCTTTTCGCCATGTATTGAATGGGAAAGTGATTCCTTTTCTTTGTCCCTCCCCTCTCTTGGGCTAGGGCCACATCTTACTTTCACTATGTAGCTAAAGAGACAAAAGTCTCTGTTGAGGTCTTTCAGACACTCCCCATAGTAGTAATTAGCAAATAATTAGAGTTTTTTTCAAAAAGTGTTGAAAAATCTGAATTGCCATTACCACTCAACAAGTGACTCAGTGAAGTTTTCCCACTGTGTCACCGGTTTTGGAAAATCTTATATAACACCATACAGAAACGGATTAACCTTTCATTTCAACCACTTATTTCCTCTTTTTAGCATGATTCGGTATGTGGATCATCTGTCTTGTAGTCCCATCTTCAAATAGTCAAACTTAGCTTTAAAACTTAACTTTTCTGACAAACCATCATGCCAGGAACTAGAATCTTTGACATGACACACGGGTTCTGGCAGGGAAATCCAGCAAGGTGAGTTAATTCAAGCAAACATAGCACACAGAGGAGCATAGAAAAGCGCAATACACCCAGCCGGACAATACAGGAGCCCCGAGTGCTGAGCAGCACCTGCCGTTCTGACTGCAGGGCTCATTAGGAGCTGCCAGCTTTCCTGTGCTAAGCCAGAAACGCCTGACTCTAGGAACACAACAGGCCAGCAAATGGCAGGTGTTGAGAACAGAAAGCGCAGACCACCACCATTACTTTAGAGCTTCTATAATTCACACAGATCTGTTTTGAACAGTATTCCACTGAAACCTGTTACCCCAAGGGCCTGCCTGACTTTCCCTGTTGCTTGTGTGGAGACAGTCCTAGTAGCATGCAGGTGTGAAACTCAGACTTTCCCTTAATTGTAACCAGGCAGAATAAAAAAGGGTTCTAAATATTGAAATACATTCCCAGATCCCAATGTCTCAGGACAGGTAGATATATCGATGGCGCACAAGTCTGTCCAGAAGCATGTACAGGTGACAGTACTTCTCCGACCAGGAATTGTCACTGGCCTTGGCAACAATGACCCACTGAGGTTTTATTATTTCCCCCTCGAATCAGGACTGCTCTCAAACCAGCACGTTCTAAATTTAAATTCACAATTTAAAATGTCACTAAATCTTTATCTGATGTGTATGAGAAGGTGTAAACAGAGCAATGCCTTCCATAAGGAAAAGGTGCCTGGCACAGCCTGTGTAATTTGAGATAATATTTGAAAGTGTATCTTTAAGAAAATCCACCTTTTTTCAGTTACTATGAAGCAGCTGTGTTGCAAAGACAGGGCAATGTTCTACTTATAAGTAGAAATCTTAATTTTTTAAAAAGTATGACAAACTAGTGACAGAGAGTCACTGAAAGACATTTGGCAACATTAGTTATGTCTGAAAATCATTTCAGCTACCATCTCATTTTAGACAGTCACAGGAGTCCAGCGAACTGTGGTCTAAGAAGCTGTCATCAAAGAGATCTGAAAATTTGACAAAATACAGAGAAACAAATTTTTTAAACCCGGCCAAACTTCAGCTTGAATACTTCAGGCACACAGGAGAATAACTGATGGGCATAAAGGAGCTAGAAAAATTAAATTATCTTAATTCCTCTAGATAATATTGGATTTTTCTATTTGTTCTGTCACCCAGTTTGCACACAGGAATATTCTTCTCACTGTTCTGTTACTCAGTTCTTCCCAGTTAATAGTTGAAATGGGCTCAGCACCTCCACTTTTGGAGTATCACTTTTCCTCATTGACAGACATTGTATTTACAAAATAATTGTTTCACTATGATGCTGTTCATTCCCATTATTCGGCAATTCATGCATGATTTTCTCCTTGTCAGATGTTGCCTGGAACCCTGTATGCGTTTGAGATACAGATAGTAAGGAATTATTCAAGAGCACTGCACTATCCTGAGGTCCAAGTTGCTTTCAAAAATGTAACAATATCTTTCCAAGATGAAAGGAGCAATTAGGTGCCACCTTTCAAAAGAAAATTAAATGTTGCTAAATTTCCATTTTTGCTGTTAAACATCTCCACCTCCCAGTACCATTTATACTTACATCTATTAAGTGTCTAATGTCTGCTGAATGTCAATAAGACTCTTAAAAAAAAATTACATCTATTTTACAGAAAATAACTCCGAATATACAGTGCAAAAGGCTTAAATCACTTCTGGGACTGAGAAACAGTTTTGTGGCCTCGCATTTTCTCTGTGTTGTTTCCTAATTATTGATGTTGGGATTATGTTATTTACGTAACTTTGAAAATGTAACCTGAGATCCCCTATCCATTGCTCAGCTCCAAAGAATTTTCTCTCGTGTAACATCTTTTTTATCCTATGACCTTCAATTCAACTACTACTGAACAAGTTTACAAAACATACAGTTGCTTTGAAATTACTGGATTTCTCTTTTTACTTCATGCCCTCTCAAAGAATGTTTTAAAGAGTGTACTTGCATATAACATTTTGCAACTTCTTAGAAATGTTGGATTTTAAAAGTCATTATTACCGTTACCAATAATAGTCTTGCAGGACCTGAATAATTACCACAATGCTCATTGTGGTAGCTGCTTAGTAAATCTTCAGTGTTGTTTTCTCATGTTTAAAATTTTTTTTCCCTTTGCAAAAAAAAAAAAAAAAATCTTGCTAGATTATTTTAATCATTTAATCATTTCTAGTAGTTCTTACATTCTTCTCCAGCCACATCAGATTTAATTTTTATCCGTGTGATTTTTTTCTCCCTATATCATAATCACCTCTAACACCCCACAGTAAACAGCAAGTAGTTCTAATCATTCTCTTTCCGTCCATTATTTATTCCTTCAAAAGTTGTCTTTTAAAAGTTCAACAGTTTTGGTGCTATATATTTTATAATACCCTCATGTAATTTTCATATCTGATTACACCACTATCACAAGATACGAGATCTTCTCTCTTAATTATCATACTTGAGGCTTATGTCTTAGAACTAACTGAGATAACCCTGGAGTTAATCTTTGATCTGGGTATTTGCTTCCAAGACTGGGAGGACACAGTACTATATGACCTCTAGATACACTCATGCAATATTTAGCAATTGCTCACAGGAACAGCAATTTACATGGTTGAGCCCCCGAAAAAAGTCTGCAATAGCTGCTTTTCCCATACGTTCCTCAACTTCCTGGAGTCCACAGGACTACTCAAGTGCTTAATGCTGTGCGTGTTGAAGAACTACCTTCTTAAACACGGGAAAAAAATTTTTGCCAGGTAGGAAAAATATAGATTCAAGAAAATATATTACTTAACAGTCCTGAGTGATATCTTCTTTTAAATATGGAATTTTTTCTCTCCTAGAACCTCACAGCTGTTAGCAGAAATTACAGAACTTCTAAACTGAAATTCCAGTGATGGAATAACCTGTCTGCTGTTTAAAAAAAATATTTCTTAAAAAAAATCATTAAAGATTTTTTTATTTTACATCTAATTTTTCTTCCAAAATGTGTTTCTCAAAATAGTGAACATTTGTAAGCAGCGTGTTGCTTATAGCCTGATTTGCTGAGCGCAGGCTGCCCTTATCACGCTACAAAAAGCCTTCGTTCCAGAAGGTATTGATATCTATCTTGATAGCCTGGGAAAGAGAAGCTTAACAAGACCCCAGTGGATTCTACGGCTCACAGGTCATTAAGACCAAAGTCTCTCACAATGATCACCTTCTCTTGCAAGAGCTGCAGTGAATTTTGAGAATACCGCTCCACAGCAGTGTTAATGTAATGGATTTAAAAAACTACAGTTTGAAGCAGAGTGAAGGAGTTAAAAGCAGATTCAGCAGTGCTAATTTTACGTTGCCAAGTAAGCATAAAACTTTCAACTTCTGAGGAAAAGCAGTAAAGAGCTTATCTTCAATGAAAGAGAGAATGTCTGTCTCTAGAGACACTGCTTCATGTAAAGCCATGCAGAAAACAGTGTGTGCCAATCAGTTCAGTTTCACTGAGTGCTAAAAAGAAGATGAATAAGCAGGTTTATATCACAAACCAGTACTGATCCTGGGAGTTTGGAAGCCTGGCTTCCATTCCTTGCCAAGCTCCCTCTAACCTCAGTTAGTTGTGAGCTGATTTACTAGTCCTTGGGTTTTGACTTACCTTCTGTTATTGTTTTGAATGGCATTAATGCAGGAGTGCACGCAGTGGAAGCTTCCAAGAAAAAATCTGACGTGTTTAATCTGTAAAAATAAAATATTCAATTGTTTGCTTTAACATTCGACTCAATGCAAACAAAACACACCTTTATTTTCTATGGGAATGTTATGTTCAACTGTGAACTCAGGTGTCTGTGACATAAGGACTTACCTTAGGGTTTGCTTTGGTGATTAGTTTCTATGCAACTTTTTTAATAGGGCATTTAAATTACCATTAGAAAAGTTGAAGGGACTTTATTTGACTATGAGCAAAAAGGGTGGGACGGAAAGCATTTTAAGAGGCTAGACTTCAACTTTCAAAGCAGCTTCAAAGGAAATAATGTCAGGAGGAGAAACCATGTGACCAGGACAGAAGAGAGTGCAGCTACTTAGGTAACGGTACTAGACAAAATAAGGGAGACAGTGAATCACAAACCTGAACTAAGTCAACAACGACAACCTACTAAAAAAGCTGTGGAAGAATCAATATTAAAAAGGTGTATGGAAAGAAGGAAGTTAGCTGTCTTACAGTATGTCATATAATTATTTCTGTGCACTTACTGTTGCGGTAAGATCTCAGCTAGCACACAGTATCCTTACTGAGAAAGACATGAACAAGAGTAGGCAAGAGCACGGCTCCCGGAACACAGTAAGCTAACAGAGTCACAGCCGTTCATTGCGCAATGACAGCACAAAAAAGCCCAGTTACCCCTATACAGTGATGATAGCGTTGTGGCATTTTGCATGGTGTCCCATACAGACAAGATAAGTGATTGACAGAGTCTTTGCAGAGCTAAGACTTCAAACCCTGAATTGCAAGGAAGGAGGGAAGTCTAGAGGCCACCCTGGAAAGAGCAGCTGATGGAAAATGCAAGCAAGATGATCAGTTATTGGTTTTACTTTGAAACAGCCTGAGGGGGGAAAAAAACTAAAACAATTTAGTTTCAGCCCACAAAATATAAATAAGATACTAGAAACAACTTTGCAACTTTGAAAATAAGCAGTAAAAAGCCTGTCAGGATAGGCTATGGAATCCCTTCACTAATATGTTCTAAGGAGTTCTTGTTCCAGCTTCAGTGCAGGAGATGAAGCAGGTCACTTCCTCCACCTCAGGAGGTCACTTCCAATCAAGCAGGTCTATGATTCTGTGAACTATTTATAATATAAAAGAAGTGAGTGTTAAATGCTTGTTGTTACTGCGAATTCAGTGATTGAAGAAAATCTGTCAAGACGCTGTACTCTTAAACAACTGACAGCCAGGTCTTAAAGGTCAGAAGTCCTGAAGTTCCCAATCTGAAGTCAGAAATATATTTGTGTGCAAGAATTCAAGTGATAGTGAAAGACTACCCAGAAGTAAACGTTTTAGCATAACTAGCATAGAGGACAATTTTAAAATCTGTTTTCTTCCAAAAATCACCTATTCAGATAGCTTTTCTTGTATAAATAAAATAGTCTTGGCCATGCACCACTCTATGTCTGCTGGATTACTATATAAATAAAGTTTCAGCCAATTACGTAGATCTATCTGTTTCTTAATTTTGGTTCTATATGTAAACAGGGTTCAATGCTACATTCCCGGGGAAAAGTAACTCTGTCTAAAAGCATAAACAGCTTCAGTAGAATTTAGCTGAAATCAATGCTGTTAACACATTTGCCTGCTAGTTCCTTTCTCACAGGCTACTGTGTGGACCGTTAATCTTAATGACACTAGATACAGCTTTACTTCTCATGTATCTATATTTCTACAGTTGTCAAGATGATTGTCCTTATTTTCTTGGACTGGCACTAATTTAAAAGGGGCAGTTTCTCTGGACTGAAAAGACTTTTTCACTGAGAGCCCATCTTTTGGCTATAAAGGATGAGCATAGGCTTGAATTCAGTGATCTTCATATGCTGTAACCCTTTAAAAATACAGTATCAATGACTATTTTTTTCATTATTTCAGGATTGTATATTTCCAATGTTAAGCTGAACATCAATTTATCTGGTGTAGATTTATTGTTGGTATATAAGACAGTATCAAAAAATGACTCAGAAATGTATTTTATAAGATACTATCACAGCTATCTGAATTCTTTCAGGCGTTGTTCTTTAAGATGTCTTTTGCTACAAAATGCTTAAAAAAAAATCATTATTTTCTTTTCTCGGGTATCTGGTATGAGACTGTTTCTCAAGTGTTAAGCATCCATCCTAATGACACTGTGCTTGTGTCTGTGGATGTTGTCTACCTAGACTGTAGTAAAGTCTTTGATACCATTCCCCACAGCCTTCTCCTGGAGAGACTGGCTGCTCATGGCTTGGATGGGTGCCCGCTTCACTGGGTAAAAATCTGGCTTGATGGTCAGACCCAAAGAGTGGTGGTGAATAGAGTTAAACTCCAGCTGTCAGCCAGTCACTGAAAGGAGGTTGTAGTTAGGTGGGGGCTGGTCTCTTCTCCCAAGTAGCAAGCGATAGGACAAGGGGAAAAGGCCTCAAGTTGCACCAGGAAAGGTTTAGGTTGATCAGGAAAAATTTCTTTACCCAAAGGGTTGTCAAGCATTGGAACAGGCTGCCCAGGGAAGTGACTGAGTACCCATCCCTGGAGGTGTTTAAAAGTCTTGTAGACGTGCTGCATAGGGACATGGTTTAATGGTGACCTGGCAGTGTTGGGTGAACAGTTGGACTTGATGATCTTAAAGGTCTCTTCCAACCTAAATGATTCTATGATTATACTGCTGGTGTTTCTAAATAGCTTAGCTTCTATTCTAAAGCCAAATTGTCAGGTGGTGTAAACTGGCATGGCTTCACTGAAAGCAGTATGCTGTGCAAGTCTACAAGCTGAAGATCTGATCTTTCATTATCTGAGTGAGTTTGTACAATTTTACACCCATTGTATGGATCTGAATCATTATTTGCTGTATATTGAGCCAGACTTCTACAATTCAGTAAGTTCCAGTTATTCTAATACCCCTAATTTCACCACTGTTCTTCAAAATCTGATCCAAAATTATCATTCGGTTTTTACCTTTTAGAATCTGCACACTGTTTCACCCTAATTTATATGTTTCTTAACTTCACTGCGAATATCCCAGAACTAAGCCTGCGGTAGTTTGTACTAATATATATGATTTCACCAGATCACTCACGTACAGATTCTTCAACAGCTTAAACAGGTGCTGTTATGGTTTCTGGTCTTGCAATATTAACCTTTCTACTATCCTTATCTTTACACGGCACAGTTGTAATTTTAAGTATTTATACCTTACGGATGGATTATTAAGATTCAGTTCTTCTTTGTAGTAATACTAGGTCAGTACCATTCCATGACACACGCAGGGCCTATCCTCCATATCTGAAGCCATGAATACTGTTCTCCTGGGATGAGTTTTTTGTTTGTCGCTTTCAGCTAAGTAAAATGATCGGTTTGGTGTAAAGTACCAGTAAGTCACAAGTGGGCATCTACAGATGCCTCACAAACCCTGCAAGAAGGTACATGCCAAAAAGAAGCCTGAAAATGGGACAGTTTTTTCCCCAAAACAGGGCTGTACCATGTCGAGCTACTGAGAACTGGGCAGTGGTGCTGGTCTGTTGGCAGAGACAGATTGCACTAATTTAGGTAGCTCCTTGAGGCTTTCAAAATTATGCTGTGGGCCATTCCATGGGCGTGAGTTATGAGCTACAGCTCTTTGAAGAACAGCATTGAATTTCTCCCCAATGTATAGGCTCTGCAGCTTGATATTTATCATGTTGACAGGGTCACTTCTTTCACATCAGAGCTCTGTTGTTCAAGTCAGTGAATTCAGGGCTTATTCAGGGTAGTATCTGGAACCGGTCCCTAATCTCCTGATTTCAGTAGGCATATTTAATATACTTCAGACCAAGCTCCTATTCAGATTTCTATCCTTTTATGTCTTACACTTTCTTCTTACATTTTTATGTTTCAACCACATGGTGAATTACCTATTTTAAAGAAAAATTCTACTGATGCATTTATTATTGAGCTTGCACAAAATGACACTTGATTCTAGCAGGTGAATATTCAGGACTGGACAGTGAACAAGTCTAGCAGGCAGAAAAAAGGAGGATGAAAAAGGAGTCATTTTTCCCTGATGTGTTATACCAGCCTCCTGCATGTTTTAGCTTTTCATTTCTCCCTCCTTCCAGGTTGTATTTTTTTATTCCCTCATATTTCTTTCCTCTCCTTTCCTGTACACTGGTCAAACACTCAGTTTGTCCTTCATACAGAACAATATCATGGTCACATTTTCCATCAAACTACTGCCATCAGGGTAAGCGATGGTCATTTCTGTTACTAGAGCATGTTACAGTTAAAAACAGAAAACATTAAATAATGAACCCAAGGAACAAAACGAAGTTACCATCAGATTAGATTTCTGTATAAAACATTGTCTTCTTGTCCAAAATATTCCTTCAGATTGTATTTGTGGTGTTTAAGGATTTCTTCTATCAACCACTTTCATTAAGACTAGAATACATTACAGTTTGACACAAATGCAGTAGTCAAAAAACTGAGGAGAGAGACGGCAAAGCATTCTGGACAACAGCAGCCACAATTCTGTGATTTCTCGTTCACTGTGGACTTGGCACTAAGATTTTCCCAAAGGAAGAAACAGAGGAGCTGCATCCTTGTCTAACTTGGCCTGCAGAGTGAGAAGTTATAAGAAGCTCAAAGGCACTTAGCAGCTCGGCTAATTCTTCAGGGGAGTCAGCAGAAGAAAGGCTACACAGACTCTATTGCCGTCTTTCCAACCACCGCCCAAAAGACCTTCCAGGAAAAGTGTAGGAGAGAATGTTCTATTGCGAATGCACAGGCATCACCAATATTTTGCAGAAATTGTCATGTCCTATAGCTTAATCCAATTCTCTAACAAATTTGGTTATGCAACTATCCACTCCCAGATACTCCTGAAAAAAAAGCCCACGTTTGTATTCCTGGTGTTAAGCAGCCTAAACACTTTGTGCATCCAGGAAGGCAAAAACCAAGACTGGGACTGTGCAAAGGAGAGATCTTTTGCGCCTTTCACCATTGCCTATCATCCACACTTAGCAAAAAAAAGATAAAGTCTAATTTGTCATTGTTTTTCAAAGAGTTTTGTTTCCCCTTCCAATTTTTCAAGTTTCACAGGGCTTTGTAAAAGAAAAGCCATACTTAGAGTTCTTATATCCTCCTCGGGTATTGAAGAGGCCCGAAATACACCGGACACTTCATTGATATTGCTTTGTGGAATGCATCATAAGCCAGATAGATACATCATCTTTCTCGCCTCTTCCTTCATTTTATATGGTATTTCATTAGGCTTTCAGTCAGCATTTTTCCCCTTTCTTTATTTCGTGGTTTGGGAAACTGGGATCAAGTTAATTAAGAACATGCTCAGCTACCAGGATTGATTTTATTAAGGTTTATGTAGATAATTTGCAACTACTGTTGTTGTTATTAATTATTTCTTCTGCTTTACCTCTTATTGAAGTGCTTTGTGTACAAATCAGCTACTAGATTAATATACCAGAGTAAGACTACAGCAACTATTACGAAATTAATAATTTGTGGACTGGGTTTATTTTTATATATTATCTGGCTGCTATAGAATTTTTTTTAGCTTTTATATTTTTGCTACTAAGACTATAGTCTGATAAATGTCCTGTCCCACATCTCCATTATTTCAATTAATGTAACTGGTTCTTACCAGCACACAAAAAAACCCCCCAAAAAACCCAAACAAACCCCAAACAAACAAAAAAACCAGAAACATCTTCCCAAACACACATTTTCCTAGAAAACCTCTTTTATTCCCTCCATTTCTCCAACTGCAGTATATAATAATTAAAATCTGAGGTAGGGCTAGAACAAAACCACTTTGATTGTACTTTGATACTACTCAAAGAAATTTTGTCAGACAAAACTCATTATTCAGTTTCCCCTTCTCTCCTTGCAAATCAATAATAGAGTTAGCAGTATTCAAAGCACACAAGGATTGGAAATTGGCCTTCTTGGCAAAAATATGCTTCTGAACCTGCCCTCAACATCTTTTTCCAAGAAAATACTCTGTTGCTTCAAGTACGGTATTCCGCCACTTCCAGAGCAGGGGTTTCCTGCTCAGTCCATCTCCTGCTCAATCCAGCTCCTGTTTATTCCTGTTATAAAATGACTATATTCCTTCTTCTGGATTTTCTGTTCACCTTTTGTGACAATTACTAATTTGTACACTACATGCTAAGTGTAATGATTTTGATTTCTTCATTTTCATGTTAGAGTCCAGTTTCTGGAATAAGATGGCTGTGTAAATCTTACTGAAGAAACTCGGAAAAGGCAGGCAGGCTGAGCTGATCCCTTCACCCTTAACACTAATTCACCCCAGGAAGCCATTAAATAGCTGGATGAATGGTGTTATTTATCCAAATAACTAGAAATTATAATCTTTAATTTAAACGTAACTTAATCTTTGCATTTTAATTTAGAATTAGAAAACATTCTCTATTCTTTCACTCTTCAAGATATTAGTCACTGATGGTGAAGTTCGTCATACCTCTGCATATAATCTCTTCCTTTGACAACTTTACCTTTATTACTTCATTGGATTGAATCTACTGGCCTGTTGTTCAGCTGCAGCAAGCAAATGTAAGAGTGTTTTGCATTCTAATCCTGACAATATCTATTACTTCTTCTCCCTGTTCATTAGAAATTGTGACAGTAGCTCTCACCAATTCTTTTCCTGTGTTGTTAGACTAAATGCCCTATTTCTTCGACTAGAAAGAATAATTCTTATTGTTTTCCCTCAGTCATCTCTTCAGAGATACTTTTCTCTCTCACCTGAAGAGTCTTTCTCTCGTTTTTTTCATTCACCCATTCTCTGTAGCTCTCCCTAGGCTTTATTAATAATGTTTGGTTAGTGGGATTTAAAAGGTTTCATCTCGGAGGAAAAAAAGGGAACATATAACCTTGTTTCCTCATCCATTTTCTTTCCAGCTTATACAAGCTAAAAGTAGGCCTTTAAAATTAACTGAAAGTATGGTAAAAAAATCACACTTCCAAAAGAAATAATAGAATACATTAAAAGTAAATCTAGAAAGATTCCAAAGAGAAGCAGCACATGAAATGATATGCCCAGCCACCCACACAAATAAGTTTGTTGGACATCCCCTTAAACTGTGAAGTTTTTCTGTAGCATTTTGCTGCCCTACTTCTGGGGTATGTCCTGTAGCATTCTGTCTGGAAAACGATCCAAATCTACATAAACACGAGCCCTTCACAAAAACCATCCAAACAACAAAAAATGACAACAAAGCATTGGAAATTCTGTTCTCTCTTGCTCTGTACAAACTATTAGCAGTGCAGGGTGATGTTTAGACAGAACAGTTTAAAACGCAGAGAAGCGAGGCTCATCAAACACCAAGACTTACTCCACCCCACTTCTACAAGAGACTACTCTTGCACAAAAATAAATAAATAACTAGTTAAATAAATAAACAAACACTTTCTAGCACTTAGCTCGTTTGTTGAGCTGGGGTTGTGAACACATTGATGAATGAATTCTCCACAGCTGGCCTAACTCTGCTAGCAAAGGAAAAAGTTTACCTTTAGGTCATATTTTTCAGCCTTCACAAGCCACTCAAGTTCACAGACCCAGGAACTTAATACACTGTCCAGGAGACAGTAAAATTGAATCTTTTCAGAAACAAACCAACCCTTAGGTCATGCTTCCTCTCTCCTCTTTTTTCTTTTAACTTCTTTTCTAAGCAAGTCTGTTCCTTAGGTTAGGAGTACTACCTTCCTTTCCTTTGCAAGGTCACAATATTTTAAGCAGCTGTGATTTAGGTCTAGCAGCTATAATAATTGCTTCTTGCTGAGAGTCCAGAGACACACAGGTGTGTCAAACGGGTGACAAATTCAGATAGTGCAGATTTCAGGTTCCGTACAGCTGTCTGCAGTCTTTCTTGCTCTGATTCAGTAGCAGTTCGCATGTGATTTTGAGCTTGGTAAAATTTGTGTTTCACTGCATTTCTCCTATGGACCCTGCAAGCTCTGCTAGCCCCAAGAATTTCTGTAATTGAGACAGATAATTCCTCCGCCATCTTCCTCAGACCTTTAGCTTCTTAGCTGCAAAAAAACCCCAAACAAACAACAAAAAAACCCAACCAAAACCAAACCAACCCAACCATTCTGCTTAATGGAGAACGGGATTTTTGAGAGAGAAAAGGGAACTAACATACCAAGAGGCTTTTAGGAAACAACAAACATGTCCATCTAACATCATGCTGGATTTGCTTGAGAGAAAACACTACATTCTCAGTAGTATTAATGGCAGAAGATGAAGATTTGAGGCCTTGCATTCAACAATGCATATAAATTCACCTGTCCAGTGGAATCCACGTCCAATGCACAAGACAGATGCTAAACTTTCAGGTTTCTTTTCTGAGAAAGTAACACATTCCCAAACTAGAGACACACCTTACCTTGCAGCTACATGTTACACGCTGGGGGAAAGGCTTGCAGCTAGGTACCTCTATCCAGGTTTTTCCTGTGAAGAAAACGAGAGGGAATGCCACCAAAGTGTGACCAATAGATTAACAGCCTGACCATCAGGTGGGCCCTCACGTTCAACCATAGGCATTCTTAATTCAAAACGGGATCTTCAGCCCGGCCCAGTAGGAACTCAATTTCCCAGAAAGGAAATCCAGTCATCAGAAAACCAGTTTTGCTGCATGCACAGGCACTTGAGGAACTGGACGATCTGGGCCTTGGTGGTTCTGGGGTTAACAGTTTCGACGCACTAAGTCAGTTGCCTGTTGCCCACCTCGGCTTATACACAGCCCAAACTTCCCACTTTTTTGAGCTGCATGTGTCAGGCTGAGTGGGATTGAGCCATTTCTTTTCACTTCAGTCTGCCTACCTGGATACAGGTTTTTCAGTGGTAACGTTAATCTCATTCATAGTAAACCTACAGATTTACGTACATTATTATTCATTCTCGCATAACTTTGATCGGTGGATATTCATTCTTTCATTAACATGCATTACTAAAAATTACGTACTGAATACGCACCATTAACAAGGTGGAACCCCCATCCCCCTGCCCCATGTCATTTCAGAAGCACATCAGCTGGTCACAAAACATTGTTTTTTCCCATTCAGCTGTGACTAGAGTTAGACCTTGTTAGTTGTTGTGGCAATGAAAGCATTCAGGTCATAGGAAAGTGAAATTGTCAGGTTCCACTTGAAACTACTCTGTTAGGGTATGTTCCTAGGAAGATTTATATATCAGGCAAAGATTGATAGAACTTCGGTTTGGTGGGGTTGAAAGTTTGGAAAAATCAGTCAGTATGATAAATGTGGATTTCTTATTATCTGATATAATTTTATTTAGCTGTCTTGCCAGAATACACCAGTGATTGATCGACTAAATGTTTCTTTTTAAAGTTACTCTGGTAGAATAAATATGAAGGAAACTAAACATGATTTTTTTTTCCCAAAAGCATTATAAAAAACGTACCAACAGAAAAATCGTAATCTATGGGTAGGTTTGCAGGAGGCTCCTTTGCATTGTTCTGTATGTATCAGAGAGTAAACTCACTTTTATGAGCAAAACAGAACAATACTGTTACTTCAGAAGGTCTTTGAAGCTTTTAAAAAGCCAGCTTTAAGCTTTAAAAGTTGTGAAATCTTGTGCCACTAGGTACGTAACTGTCTTGCCTTTATTGTCAGTGCATTTGATTTAAAAGAAGTCATGTGTGATCAGATGCCAGTAGCCATGTTCTGGTTTAGAATACATGTATGAAGTTTTATTGTAGAAATTTTACTGTTTTTTACTGATCTAAAACAATTACAAGTAAGTGGACGGTGTTTCTGTGTGTGTGAGAACAGGCAGACGAGGAACATGTAGTTCTTTCCAATGTAGACTTTCTCTGGCAGATATGATCCCAGCTTCCTGCAAATAAAACCACAGTAACATAGACATTCTAGAAAAAAATCCTCATGGCCAGATCAACTACACCTAAACAATCCTTGACAGATACTTCCCTAGTGTACTTTTAACTATCCCCACTGATGGGGTTTATACAGCCTTCCTAGGAAATCCACTGCTGAACAATCCTTATAGCTGCGAAAGGAATTATTTCCTTAATGTGTAACCTACATTTTTCATGCTGCAGTTGACACCCTTTCCTTTTCTCTTACACACAATGAATATGGAGATTAATGCATTCTCTTCCTCTGTGCAGCAATATTAACGTGTGAAAACTGTTACTGTCTCTTCTCAAGGTGCATCCACTGAAAAAAAAAACCCCAATTTTCTCCCAGGTCAGGTCTTTATCCCACCCATCAACTCACCTCCCCTATTCTTTTCCTGCTGCAGCTGTCAAGCATATGTGCCTGAAACCAGTTTAAGTCAAAAACAGGAGCTCTGCAAGCGGAGGAGGACAAAAGCAATCTCATGGCTTTCATCAGGTGTCTAACAGGAAATAGTTCTGCTGGTTTCAGCGGAGCAGCTATATATTAACTCGCCTAAACCTAAGCTTTGTAATTGTTTCTCAAAGATCTTATTTTCTAACCTACCCATTCCTGTTTCCCTTCTCCAAACTGAAAATTTCCTCTCTATATTGCAGTCTGGTACCCACACCTGAAAATAACACTGAAGCTTCTGTTAAGAGTATAAACCATACTTCACCCATTACAGTTAGCTATTTTTCTTCTTCCTCTTTACAACAGAATGACAGATTCAACAAAACTACTGCCAAGCTAGGCATACCCTATCTTCTACTTCACACTTGATTACTTCTTTCACCAAAAGCAGAATTGCCTGGAATTTTTTTCAGGGTTTGTTGGGGTTTTTTTCTACTTCTCCAGATCATTTTCAATTCTGCTGTTGTCTTCTGGTTTGTTTGCAGTCCCTCCCAGTTTGGAGTCAAGCAGCGAATGCTCTGTAGAGTGCTCAGCACCTACACTTCCCACACAGGCCTCAATTCTGCGTATCTGGCACAACAGGGTTTGCAGACTCATCTTGCTGCTCTTAGATACGGTCCTAAATATATTACAGAGCAAGTAGAATGAGAAGGCAAAGAATTTAATGATCACTAAAATAACAGCGACTTCTAATTCCAAGAGGAGGTATTTGAAAATAGGCTGCTCATGTGGAAAAGACAGTGTGTGTTTTTGCCTTGAAAGAGGGTATTTAAATCTCTGACCTTCACAAGCAAGCCCAGCAGTTGCATGCTGTGATTTTTTTCTATTTTAAAGTAGTTGCTCTTATTTCTGGTGTCATTGCAATACTTAGAAAATAAAATTACTACATAGGGTCATTGTCAGCATTAAAGTTCTGAGATTAGTTTCTGCCAAAAGAGAGATCTCACCTAAATGTAAAAGATAATAAATTTTTTTCAATGTACCAGTGAATAAAAGACTAACAGGTGTTTTGACTAGAAACATGGTGTGTCATAGTTTTTGTGTTCACTGATACAATGTTAGGAGAATTTTTCAAAATATATTGAAGAAAAAGTTTCAGAAACTGACAGTGACATCTAGTGCAAGAAGAACTGAAAATAGAAGCAATAGCTTTTAGGAGGTAATTTTTTCTCCCATAGCCTCTTAAGTAGGCAGAAAGAGGCAGGATCCCCAATGCTCTGGCAGCCAAGAGGACAAAACGCACCCTGGGCCCAAAAGAGCCACTTTTATTATCCCACCGTATTTAGCATTGGTGCAGCTTCACCTTGAGCATCGTGTGCAGTTCTGGGCCCCACAATTTAAGAAGGATGTGAAGGTCCTTCAATGTGTCTGGAGGAGAACAACAAAGCTGGCAAAAGGGCTAGAAGGAATATCCTGTGAGGAGTGGCTGAGGACTTTGGGCTTGTCTAGTTTGGAGAAAAGAAGGCTGAGGGTCACCTCATCAGTCTCTGCAGCTTTGGGAGGAGGGGAAGTGGCGTGAGAGGTGCTGATCTCTTCTCCTTGGTATCCAGTGACAGAATGTGTGGGAATGGTTCAAAGCTGCGCCAGGAAAGGTTAAGACTGGACATTAGGAAACTTTGTTGAGAGGGTAATCAAACACCGCAACAGTCTTCCTGAAGAGGTGATCAGTGCCCCACACCTGTCAGTGCTGAAGAGGTATTTGGACAATGCCCTTAATAACATACTTGAGCTTTTGGTCAGTCCTGAGTTGGTCAGGCAGTTGGACTGGGTGATTGTTGTAGGTCCCTTCCAACTGCAACAGTCTATTCTATTCGGTATCTGCACTATCTATCAAATGTTACTGCTCCTTCAGGCAATGCTACTTTGCACTAGTATTTTGACTATATTTCTATGTTATTTTAATGGGTGGCCTAGAAATGGTTACTGTTGTGTCTGCATTATTGGAAATTTTGTATTTTTGATCTACGAGTTCTGTACCAGCCTTTTGGAATAGTGTGTGGTAGCAAAGGGTATCACACACAAAGTGTACCACACGCATTACAAAAATTTCAACTTCCTGGGACATGGGAAAAAAGAGGAAAAGCCACAGGAAATATTCCCAAGGCAAGTGCTGAAAGTAATAAAAATATTCATCACTACCAAGTCATGCTTCTCATTCATGTTTTACAGAAAAAATCATGACCACTAGTGAATATTTCTGAATATTTTTGAACACAATGGTTTTGAAACACTCAAGAAAAATAGTGAAAGGTGACTCACTTTTGTCTGTGATGGCTCAAGGGCAAAACTGAAGTTCTGTATCAAAGGCTGAAATAAAGGCATTGAAATTGAAGTGCAAATAAGGAATATCCTCAAGATTTTTAGTACACCACTCAAATTGTGTCTGCCTTTCCCTCTGAGGACAGAATTCAGACGCTGTAAAACTCCACCAGCATAGGAAACTCGGGAGAATTGCCCTGTTTCATTTGGCTGGTATCCTATTGTTTTAGCTCAGCGAGCAGCCAGGCTGAAACTCTGGGACCATCTTCAAAGTCAAACCAATTTAAAGAAATGCATATTTTTACATTTAGGGAAATTAAATGAAATTCTCTTTC
>NW_010408758.1:54616-78219 GCF_000710305.1 Buceros rhinoceros silvestris | reverse complement strand
CTTTCCCTTTAGTTAATATTGTGTCATGATTATCAGGGATATTAAAAAAACAAACAAAAAACCAACAAAGGCACCTTTGTGATACTTTTCCAGTGGCAGTAAGCCACTGTACGAGTATTAGTTAACCACCATTTCAAATAGTTTGATCCGTGAATGGGAAGGACACAACCAACCTTCTAGTCTTTATTTGTCATATGCATTTTCACTTCCTTTCTTGATCATTCTTCCTGTGGCTTCAGCTTTGCAGCACTCGTTGGATAATTTTTGCTACTTTGCTTAACTATAAGCAGTTACGAATGTGCCTCGTAGGTATACTCGCTAATAACGTTATGGAGAACACTTAAAACTGTTTGAATGTTTATTTTCATTTATCTCATCATTAACACTGAAAATATATTGGTTTTTAACAACAATATTGTGGTCTTGGAATGCAGAGTAATATGGAACCAGGTCTCCAAATTCCAGTTCCTCTCTATATTAATTTATATTTCCTTAACATTTTTTCATTTCATTTTTTTTTACAACAGCAAGTTCTTAACACAGGCAAGCTCATTTCTCTCTTACTGCAGGACCCTGCTGATATATTTCATTTGTCTTACAAGATAATAACTAATACTCACTCGAAGCATTTTTAGTCAGCTTGTGCTATCTACTGTCTTTTTCCTAAGGGCTTATTAGATTCCAGAGAATAATGATTAACTGCTGAATATAACATATTTTTTCCAACACTGAAAAATGTAAGGTTTATTGTATTCATGTTAAGCAGGTAATCCATGAATGTGTCACTTGAAGTATGCTCTATCCTCATTTTCTATTTCAGGGGCCTAATCTACATGCATTTCCTTGCCAATGGCCGACCTGTTCATAGTAAGATCAGCAAGGCTACAAGATTAATTGTTGGGGTGTTCTAGAACAGCTAAATTTAGAGATGAATCTGCAACAGTGACTGAAGAATTAATTAGAATGATTGTGCAACTTATCTAACATTCTTTAAGTCAGTTAGGACAAAATATTCAGAAGACTCTTTTTTTCCCTAAATTAATGCAGCTACAGCACCATTACTGATGACACATCCTCTTGACTAGACGATATACTGTTCTCAGATGGCAGTCATGCATTCAACGAACAAATCTGAGCCATAACATAAGCAAAGCCTGCTGAGTGTTTAAAGTCATGTCCGTGTGTCAGAATATACATTTAATTACTTGCAGAAGTGGCCAAGCAATCACAGGTGTTACACACACGCACTCTGCATACTCTGCATTTCTGTTGCTGACAGTCCCCATATATTCTTATCCCATTTTGTCCTGTTCTCTGGCTCAATAGAAATACATCCATAAACATCTACATTCTGCATGAAGTCATTTACTTTGATTCCCCGATATTGTGATTAATTTTTCCACAAAAACTCCTATTATTCCCGGAAATTTAGAACAATACTTTGAAACATAAAGGAAATGTGAACAGAATGTTCAGTCCAGGAGTGCAGGCTTTGCACTCCGTTGTAAGAGACAACGGTTTATCGAGAAGGCAACAATCTAGGTCAGCTAGCTCTTGTGAAAGAGATGAGGGGTGTCTCGGATCAAACTACGATGTCAAATTCTGCTTCTGTCAGACTATTTACTATCCAGATTCCCACATCGTAATAGGAAGATGGTGTTTCCATTCTCCTCCTGCTTCTCAAACCCCTTCATCAAGTCCAATTATTGTGTACTTCACTGCCTTGAGATCTAAAGCACGTAGCCTCTGGTTTGTGACACAAGCATTTTTCTTACATGCTTGCCCTGCTTTCTGCTTTGAATATTGTCAGTAGTGTGAAGTACACTAGTCATCTTCTAGGAAAACAGGCCCTGTGAAGCAAGCATGAGAAAAGTGTACAATCTTAGGGAAACTCAAAAGGATGGGTTGTTGGGGTTTTTTTCAATAAAATTACCACAAGTGGCCACAACTCTTTTTCATATTTTAGGGTTCTCATGAAAGGAAGCCTGCCACTTTGTTCTCTTTCACTGACCGATGACTTCTGTCACATCTGTAGAAAGTGTTATTATTCTGTTTTTGTCTTCTCAGCCCTTAAATTCTTCCCCTGTTTTACAGCATTGCCCCACTTCTTGCAGACATACCTGTCTACAGTTGTCATTCAATAATTTTGGCTTAAAGAACAAAAATCTTAGGAGAGCGTTGTTTACATCAACCCTGTCTATGCTGACATGAGAAAGGTGTAAAATGAGATAAAAGTACTTTGGGTTTGTGCTTTTGACATGCAGTTTTAATGGACTTTTTAGTTCTAGTAGGAAGTAATTCTGTTTGACTGGTTTGAACATGTTTCTTTACTTATTGCAACCAGACAATGTGTAAAAGATTCTCATCAGCACAAATGTCAGCCCAAGGGCTAATTCCTGTTGAATGTCAAAAGAAGGAGGATGTCCAAATGCCATTTTGTGCTACTGACAATATTTCCATTTGATAACACCCGTATTTTAAGTGGAAAATCTTTCTCTCTGCCTAGACCTGTGTGTCTGTATGCATGTAAGCATAATTATATAACTATTAGATTAAATTCAGGGTCTTAAAACCTAGACACAGGGACTGACTGTGGTGATCAACATGCCTTAAATCCCTCTGGCCACCAGGTGTCAATGTTGATGCAGATTATCTCAAGAAAGAAGAATTTTATAGCCAATAGAAAACAAATGTTTCCAAGTAGAGAGTAGAAATGGATTATCTAGGTTGACTGGGAAAATTTGCTTATCCCTTCCCTCCTGCAGAACTGTTTGCTTACAGTAAGGGCCTACTACAGACATACGTACAGACACGCCAATTTTCCCTGCACTCATTCAGTATGTTTGTGACATGATCCTAATATGGAAGTCATTTCCCACCCGATGTCACTGTGTTTCAGCAGTGTCAAAAACCGCACTGAATTCACAGCGGTTTGATGACATGGACAAAAGTGCTTTTTCAAAAAAAGCAAAACCTAGCAACCGTTTGGGAGAAGTATTTGAAGACTTTGAAAAATACACATTTTATTGATATTCCCTCACAGATGTTGCTAAGTTCTTTAGCATTTATGTATCTAGTTTCTTCAGGAGGAGCTTTCTAGGCCTACAGATTTCTAGGACAACGGGGAATCTTTGCTCACTGTGGTGCACATTGCTATGCTGGATTTAATGTATCTGGGCACACATAATTCTGTGGTCATCAAAACGGTAGTTTCACTTTGAAAGTGTTTAAGTAAAAATGGTAACAATGCTGCTACTGTCTTCAGAAATAAGTTTGCAAGAACTAAATCAACACATTTCTAAATAATTCCTCAGGTCCTTTGCTTAACACTGAATTGACAGGGATGTTGTTCACTGCTGTCTTTAAATATTGAAGTATTACCTTTACAACAAATTTTATAATTACTGAGTATCAAAATTCACAAATAGGATTATTTTTTTACTCTCTCATCAATTTTGGGAGACCTTTACAACCACCTCCATCCACATGCAAGATTCACAGGAAATACATTCTTGCTGTTGAAGTGTTTATGATTAAAAGGACCTGCTGATAAAGCACAATACCTTTGTGATAAAATTACACTTCATAAGTGCTGAAGGACCAGATGACAAATTGGCAGCCTGAAACAGTAGTAAACTTGCATCTTTCACCACTTTTTCTCTGCTTTTTCTTTATTGCTCTAGTTGTCCACTATAGCAACTTTATTTAAACCCGGTCAGGGTCATGTCCATGCAGATTTCCCAAAAACATGCTGCCAGTTGTTTTCTCCAGTTCCCTTCTCCTCTTTCTCCAGAGCTATGGTTGGTTAGATTTCAGAGTGCCATTTCTAAGCAGCAGGTGATAAACAGGCATAAGACTATTTGACATTGAAGTGCAGGAGTAGCCTGGGCTAATCTGGCCAGGACAGAATGGTTAAACTATAAATACATTTTGTTGAAAAATTTCTCCCAGTCTTTATCCGTTCACATGCATGGAGAACAACCCTGCGACTTCTGGCGGGAGATTTAAGAAAATGCCTTGTGCGTATTGATTTTCTAGCCCACCTGTGATCAGGTGTTCTATCTACACAACATCTAAAATACCGAGTTCAAACACCACTGTAGATACATACCACAATGAAATGCTTTGCACAATTTACTTGAGCCACTGCCTAGATAAACGACTGTGCTTCTTCCTGCAATCCTGCTGTACCTTTCTGGAAACAGCATGTGCCCACCACCTGAACACCAGAAACCCTGTTCCGGACAGCTACGAGAAATTTTACAGTGTCCTCTCTGGTATTTTTCATTTCTTTCCAAAAGTTGTCAATAAGCACTTTCCTTCAAGAGGACTGAACACTATTATGAGCCTTTTCACACAGCAGGAAAATGGATTCAAGGAAAACTGTTCATTGTAGTCAACCCTGAATACAAAAAAAAACCCAACCAACCAAAAAAACTTTAGTGTCTAAACAGAGTCAGATTCTGAGCTGGAAGGAAATGCTTGATTTATTTTAATTATTCCAGTTAGCAGGCATGTTAAGACTGAAAATTATTTTTGTGAGAGCTCACATTTTTTAAAATCACTGTCTTAAAATATGAAAACTAGGAGAAAAGGTATCTCATACCAGTTGTCATTACCTTAACAGTCTTGCTCATTCACTATCATGACCCAAAATTGCACTTTGATTTTGAAATTCTGAAATTGTGTTGAAAATGTTCTTTTGTCACAAAAAAACCCACAAGGCATTTTATTCACAAGTGTTTCAGTTAATACATTTTATGGTATTTTTCTATGGAGTAAAACTTCTTTTCTAGACCAAAGCATTTTATTATCACAATTGAAAATTTACCACTTGATACTCACTTTCATCCCTCCACAGAAAGTTTGTCACATTTTCAAAATAATTTTACTTTTTAGTAAAGACAAAAAAATCAAATAATATATTTCTAATGACATGACTAAAACTTCCATGCATTCTTTGTATTTTCTTTAACAAAGAAAGGTTCAGAGAGAAGACATTATGACTTCATTATTAGTAGTATCATTGTTAGTGATAAATAAGGAGGTTGCTTTGCTAGAAGGAAAAACGTGGCCACTCTGCCCAGAGCTAGCTGGTAAGAACAGGACTGAGCGTACAGACTTAGAGCAGCAGCTAGAGGTCCTAGTCACGGACCAAAACCGTGTTATGCACCTTGTGCACAAACAGAGTAAGACGACTTATCCCACCGTAGAGAGTTAGCAGGAAACAGGACAAATACAGAACCTTTCGCAGGGGTTCAGAAGCTAAGGTTCTCGGCGTCAGTCAGGTCAAAAAGAGAAGCCAAGCACAAAAAATCAAGCAAAATGGTGATATTTAAGAAATGACGCAACTAGAATAGGTAACAAGACATGATCAGTCTGTTTTATGTAACCATGGGAGATAAGCAATGTTAAAGCACAGATTCCACGCCTTAGAAACAGGATGGTAAATTCAGTGCATCCACTGAACATCATCTGTAAAATGAGAGCCTTGTGCTTGTGACTATGTAATAGGTAACTGGAACAGTCGTGTTTTTGCTGAAGGACCTACCTTCAGAAAAGATACACAAAGACAGATACTCCCTCTCAATCAAACATCTAAGGCACAAGTGTAATTTAGCTCTAACAGGCTGTGCCATGTTTTGGTATTTTTTCACATCATAAGGTTTATTAGGATTATGACAGGAAATATCTTTTCTTTCCTAATGGAATATAAAATTATACTACTTTATATCTCTTTCATGAAATATTTATAGTGCATCATTCAGTTTGTGATTCATTTTCATTGAAGTTCCTTTAAAATCAAGTACTTAGCTTTTTCTGGAACTGGCTCCTCTCGTTCCCAGATCAGGTCTGCAGGTCAACAAGTCTCTGGTGCCAGCTGGCTTTGTACCAGGTCTTTGCATAGCTTGATACTGACATTTGTACGAGAAATGAAGTCTAATGCTCTAACCTTCTGACTGGGGCTCAGAGGCAGGCACTGCTCTTTCCTTTCTGATCATGTGGGAATTTCAGGTCATACGACCATTATGAAAAAACTGCCTTATTTTGGCGTGATTGAGTTATATTATCGGAGACTGAGCAGAGTCACCCATTCAGTTTGTTCAACATTTGTTAAAAGCTAAGATAACAACCACACAAACAAGTCACTAAGAAACCACTGCTTCTGCTCTCATTATTTAACACCTATCATGGAAAGAATAAAAGTCAACAACCTGGGAAACATCAAGCTTTTGATTACTTTTCCAGCAAGGTTCAAGGATATTATTCTGCCATAAATCCCTGTCACACATTAGATTTATTCAGCTGCAGGCTGAAGAGATTTGTGGACGGGTAATAGCTGTTTATCCTCATGCCAATGTTATCCTCAGGCTCTTCATGTTTAATGTTGAGCCTTTATAGAAAGCACCCACGTTCCTGGAAATGCCTTAGCTCTATCCCTTCTTGTATCATACTTGCCTTGATCATATCTATCTTTGTGACTAATTCTTCTCCTAAAATTTACTATTCTACATCTTCCTCTTTTTTCTTTTCTTTTTTTTTTTGTGTGCGTGTGTAACATTATGAATTTAAGTTCAGGTGTGTTTCACTCCCCGTTTTCTGAGAGCTAAGAGCATGTGTATGGAGAGCTTCCACATGGATTAGTGTGACCATATATCTGTGCCTTGAGATATTAGGTAATAATCTGGAAACATGGCTTCCAATGAAATGCTTTAGCTCTGTTTAAAAGTAAATAGAATGTTATCTTCCACTTGCATATGAAAGTTTGAAAATTGATTGTCTTCATCCGGTGCCTTGACTGATATCATGCTCTAATTATAACGCAATATTAACATTACCACTGCTACATGGTTACACTCTTACTTTTCTTTGATTTGATAATTATAGTTTAATCTCTCAGGCAAGAAGTACCAAAAGTAGTTCCCTTTTACACTATGCTTGCTTTAACTTTCTATTTATTCAACTTTAATAAAATCTACAAAAGGGTACCCTGTGTTATACACTGCTTTCAAAGAGCATTAAAAGCCAGAGCCCTTAGAGAATTTCACCATTTAATTAGGAACCTATTAGATCTCCTTTAAAATTAATCTAATGATTCTCACAAGATTTTACACTGCAGCTGTTACTGTACCTGTTCCTATGGAAAAAAAAACAGAGCTTTTACTCACCAGCAATTTGAGGGGATTCCAATGATAATGGAAAAATATTTAACAGGAGAAATTATTTATGTTTGGTTTTCCCCCTCAGGAGGAAAGGTAGCGTGAATGACTAAACTTACCTCAACTGCTACCTCTGCTCTACAGACGCCTTTCTATTCCATTAACACACGCGTAAGAACCCACGTTCCGTACACAGTGCACGGTCGATCTAGTCCTCAGTTGTGATTACTGAAGCTCAGGAATAGTCGCTAGGCATTAAGACCACATGAAGCTTAGACCTTGGAATCCAGTGTAACTGCTGGGTATGCATGTCGAAGCTTTCATTTCTAAGTATTTCAGATCCAGGCTTTTCTTTTTATATTGCCTAAAAGCACGAGACAAACACAATCTGGTTTTTTTCAGCGCAGAGATATACTTACACCTTATGAGTGTAAAAATACAGCAAACTTTATTTAAAACAAAACCAAAAGATTCAGTTGTGTTTTCAAACAGCAAGAAACAAATTTTCCTAACTATCAGCAATAGTATCAAATTCCCAAGAATAAACTGAATAAACACAAAAGAGCTAAATGAGGGAAAAGCAAATGCTCATGTTAACTGAGAACTGAAAAAATTATTATGACACTTGAACTTTGACTTGTTTTCCCTTTCTGATATTTCTAAGCCTCACTTCCTAAATTCTGATGCCTAGATTAAATAAATGTAATTATATACACGATTTATGTATGATTTTTCAATGATGGAGCATATTTCAATGAAGTGTATGGGGCTTGCTTTGTCTTTGAAAGCAGCATTGTAATGCAGTGTAGTTTTCTGAAGATTCTGTGCTTAGAATGTGTTGGTTTGGATGCTGTTTCACCTTTGGTGAAAGGTGGTTTGTATTTATCAATTCCAAGACCTATAATCCTATGTAAAACTACAGCAAAAGCAATGTACAAATGCTTGTTTATATACTTGTGATTATTTATTCTCTGCTTTCCGTCATTTTTTACTGCTGCAGATAACTTTGCACTGGTTTCAAATTTTCTGCAGTCCTGTTTCTTTCCAGACTTCAACAAAAGGAGAAAAAACTCCTTTGAAATTTTCATTAGACTATTAGTTTTGGTTCAGGGTTTTTGCAATTAAAAATAAATTTGAACTCAGGAAATAAGATTCTAAAAATAAATACATAAATTCAACTTAAATCCAAATCCTATACCTTTTCATTCCACGTGAGAATATATTAATTGCCAGCATTTCATGTCTTCATATATCTCTATATCCCACATTTTTTGTAATGAACACCAGGAGGGCAGATTTTCACTCTACAGTGGCAACAGTGCACCTCATTTCAGAGAAAAGCTGCCATTGACGTTTTTTTCTATAGGCCTTCCCAGTGTATTCTCTTTTGACAGTAGAAGATCAATCATTTTTTCATGCACAAGTATCAGAGGCTGCAGCCATTCCAAGCCTGCCTTTGCTTAGCTTTATAGCCTGTTCTTTCCTTGAAATAAGCTTAAGGTCAGACTAATTTAGCTCTTTCCCACAGATTACTGGAACATTTTTCCTTAACAGACCTTTTTACTCATAACATTACTGTATATTCAGAAAAAAAAAAAGAAAATCAAACTGATATTAAGCTTTGTTCTTCATTGTTTGACAAGAAATGTTATAATCTGGGGAAAAAACTGTTCTGAGCGTATTAGACCCACGCAAAAAATTCAGCAGATCCATGCAAAGGCCAGGGCAAGCAAGGCATCTGCTCTGAGTGTCCACCTAAGGAACACAGGCCACAACAACAAAACGCTCTGGATTTTACCAATGCTTCCTGCTGCCTCCCAGGAACAAAAGATTCAGGCTCACAGTGTGGGCATGAGGGACCCCTTGCCAGCCGAGTGGCAGCCTAAGGAGGGAGACGTGCTCACAAGGAAGACAGCGTGCCCTGCTATCCAGTTTAATATACAGTGGCTCTGGCTGTGCTTGTATTATACAGCTGGCACAAACAGCTCTCATCCAACAACTCTCGTCTTCGAGTGTATTCTGCAGAGTGGTAAATCTGTTTTCATGGAATAATCTCTTTGCAGCATATACTCTTTCGAATTCGTAGCGTACCTGTGCTCTGCAAAATGCAGCTCTGCTAAACCAGTAAGACAAAAATTCAGCTAAGCTGAAGGACAACAGAATTAGTGGTTACACAAGATACCCAAAAATGCGGATCAGAAACGGCAGCTATTGATAGCCTATGTTACAGCACCTTGTTGGCAGACAATTACTCAGATAATAGCACTACAGAATTCATCCTACAATTGTAACTTAGCCATCTTCTTTAAATTATAATACTTACAATTTATAAATACAATTTACAAATCATCTTGTTGAAATGTCACCTTTCTACTCAGCTGTTCCTCTCTCTGCTTTGTATTCCAAGTTTCATCTCTTCATCTGAATGGCAAAACAATACATTTTTAAATTGCATTAGCCTTAAGAACCCATAAGAAAGTGAGCCAAGTTTTCTTTCCTCACAACAAGTATTGGCAGGCTCATGAACTGCGTGGCAGGCACTAATAACAAGAACAGCTCCACTGAAGTTGGTAATGTCCAATGATTTATACCCACTGAGGACCTGAAATGGACTACTTATTGCAGAGTCATTTCTGTCCTTAATTATAGTTATGCCAACCCACTGCAGTATGAATTTCTACAGGTGGAACTTAGGACCTAACTGAGTTTACAGAATATTTATGGGTAGTGATGATGCATGAAAAGGAAAGGATATTGCTTGACTTTAACTTCCACCTGAGCTTGCTAGGAATTCTAACTAGGAATCTTCCACTGAAACAATGACCTTCCTCACTGGAAACCTAACGTCGCACGTGTTTAAGATGCTGCGTTACCTTTCACTTGTTTTCAAATCTATTTGTAAGCACATACCTCAAAACAGTCTTAAGAAACTCCCATTACTTTACACTTCTGTAGACAAACACTCCAATAATAAGTTCCCTGACTAGCATTAAAGCTAGTGAAGACTGAAAAGATTATTTCTATCTGGAGTTGCAATTGCCAAGGAAAGCAAACACACTTGCAACACCGTCGGTAAGTGCAGTGATTAGGTGTACTGCCACTACTGTGTTCATCCACGTTCAGTTTGAACTCACACTGAAACACGTGCAGTGAAGGCTGCGGGCATTATCAGAACTAATGGGCTGTAGATGAAGCACAGGTGAAGAGGACAGAGGGCTTGCTCAAAGAGAGACTAGCAAAGGGTCAGAAAAGAATCCTGGGAGTCTGCTGCAAGGCTTAGGATGTAGGAGAAAGACAGCTGAGGGAGCTAAAAACCATGTGAGAATAGTCACAGGCGTTCATGGACTGGAATAAATTTAGCCTGGAAAACTGGAAGATGTTTTAACCTGGAAGTTCTAGAAGTGTGTTCCCACAGGATTTGTTATGGAGAATCTTTGCTCACTTCAAAATTTATAACAGGATTATATGATGCTAAGTCCCTGGCAGTGGAGGACTCAGATACAGAGGCCCTGCCTCAGATACAGAGAAATGCCCATTAGCTTAATGCTCCTAATTCATTAAAAATTCTAAAGCGTCCTGAATTTTTAAAGTGAAATAAGTGGAAAATAAATGGCACTGGTATCAAGTCCAACAGGCAGAGTAATTTTTTTTTTTTTTTGCATTATGTGGACTACAGACTAAAAATAGTACTATTTTTTTACACTGATTAAAAAGATTACATGAGACTATATTTGTACTTACAAATAATGACAAAAATATCCACTGATTGAAAATTAATACTTCATTACAGAACTCCAGGAAGTAATCTAATTTAAATGTATAACGTGTCTTGACCCCTCTGTGATCTAGAACCTTAGGAGGAAAATACCTTTCTTCGTAATTCCAGTACATCTTTTCACAACACATCATTTGTGGATATCAGTGAAACAATTAACCTTCTAACGAGAAAGTTCAAAGTTCTCTCTTTTCTCGTTATAGCCACATATGGGAAGGACAGACATAAGCAACAAGAACACATGAAAAAAGGTAGGAAAACACTGGAACTTGCATCATATTTGGTATGAAATTTTGGCTTCCTCCTTTAGCACCTGGATCCTTTATTATTATTCATGCTTTTATGGACCTATTTATGACAGGTTTAACCGGGCAGAAAATAGCACACTTTAGTGACACAGGGGCTCAGCTTTAAGTCAGAAACCCAGCAGGTTTTTGCTGGCTGTGCTGTGTAATGCTGAACAAATTATATTGTCCTTTTATTCTCCAAAACATCCAACTACAAGATGGAGATAAGAGCATTTAGGTACGAGCTGTGGGATCAACAGATACAAAGTGGTTGTTATGCACTGTAAAGTACCTTCTTAAAAAAGAAGGCTGCTGAAAAAAGAAGTCAAACTTCCCAGGAAATTCCAGGGTTTTGTGGGAGTTTTATAATGGATTATCTTTTAAATAGGCAGCGCCATTTTGACAAAAGGAAAAAGGTTGAGACGATATGTTCATCTCAGCAAGGCTTCCTTTCCAAAAAAGGTGGCGGGGAAGAAGTATGGAAAAATCCTTGCGTTACCGCCCTAAGCCACCTAGGCTGACTTCTCCAACATGGAAAAAGAAAATTTCAGTATAAATACACCAAATGAAAAAACAGTGTTATAGCAAAAATAAATACATTTATAAATATGCATATAATACTGAATATAAAACCCAATATAACTGAAAATCAAAAAAGTACAAAACAAAGTAGAATTCTCTTTGTGCATTGAGCTGAAAGATTTTGAGCAATTCTGGGTTTTATTTCATTCTGTAAATGCATTGTCTTATTCAGTTTTGCAAAATGGCAGAAAACACAAGTTTTCTTCCAGAATGTAAAATTCCATTCTCCACCAGCTCTAGTAATTAGCAGTAATTATCTCCATATTAATTCGCGCATACTGCCTTTAAAATGTGCTGCCAGAATGTTTACTTTTGCTTCGTATCTGATGAGCTAAAACATCCATATGGTTTGCTTATAAATATCCACTGAACTTGTTTTTGAAAATAACGTGGGCCAGCAGTTATTCGCTCAGTCAATTTTCGGAAGGTTTGATGAATCAGAAACACTGGCATTTCTTAAATTACTGGGCGCCTGACTTGGCAAAATCTGTCATTGTTTAAGAAACAGAGAAGTGGTGAAATCCCCTTGGTGTTCTTTGGAACTGGGGCAGATCGCAGAAGTCTTATTTTGCTTTCCTCCTCTTGCCTCAAAAGGGAAACTTGGTAACACTGTGACAAAACCACACTCCACAGAGTAACAATTTCAGGCACTTTATGAGATACTGACATCTTGTTTTAAAGTCAAGTCGTACTTTCTTGGGATCTGAAGTGTTTATAGGATTATAAAATGCTTGGGATGACACCAGTGTGTATATATATCCCAAATGTTTACAAGCAAAATTGCTTTCGAACTTCAAGGGGGAAAATGCCAACACAAGCCCCTAAACCAAAATTCCCTTATGCAGCCTGATCTAGGTAATAAGCAGTGCTGAAATCTTTGAAGCCCTCACAGATTCCTACTGCAGTCTTCTACAACTATGGAATAACTCGTACTTTCAGTAACATAGATGAAAACCAGAGTTTCACAGGACAATCACTCTACTTCTGGGCAATTTGCTAACAAGCACAGACATAGAGAAATCCGAGAATCTTTGGTTCTGTTCTGGGCTCAGGAAAATCAAATTTCATGGTGGGCATAGGACCAGTTCTGTTTCCTCATAAAAAACTGCATTGCATCATTGCTTTTCTGTTCCCGTTCTTTGTGTTTCTGCACAGTTACAATCTTCGTTAGCCACTCGGTTCATCACCTCCTCACCTCTTACTCACACCTGGGCTTTCCTCTCCACTGACACCTAATCTCTTTCCTCCAAATTTCCCCATCGAAACTTTCTCTCCGTGGCCCCATCAGGTTCTTCTTATCTTCATTCTGTGTGAAGTTAGGGTAGATCTGCATGGCACAACTGGAAGCAGAGGGGAGCTAGCATCTCCATTTCGGTAGTAACTGCAGGTAATGAAAATAATAATCCCAGTTAGGGTGGGCTGGACAGGAGACTGCCCAGTAAGAGGAGTCCTGAATTTCAACTTGATGGAAAAAAATCTTTCCTCTTCATGGAAGATGTCTGTTTGTGACTCATTCTGGCATGAAAAGATCAGGAATGCATAGAGCTGTATCTGTTATTCAGAGCACAACGTGGATTTCCTAGAATAGAACTGACTGTAAGAAGGAGCTGGTATCAACCTGCATAACCGCACACAGGCAACTGTATTAGCAACAGCGAAACATTGCATTAGGACCTAGATTCGGCAGTTCCTCTTTAAACTGTGGTTAATTTTAGCTTGGCATTCATCTAACCAACACTAAGTTAACAATCGGGACTCGGGGCTAGTCATAGGTAAGGGTACTCTAGTAGTTTAGTAGCTTTAGATGATAAAGCTCATTTGGTTAGCTGGTAATAACTTTTCTCAACCATAGCCATTCGCACTGTGATTGATAATCTGGGGCCTATGATAATGTGAGTCAGTATTGTACAATGAAGCTTCTCAGAGAACATAAATTATCCAAGACAGGACATTATTGTATTGTTCATTAACAAGCTGGGGGGAGGCAAGGAGAGAGAAAACAGAAATTTTGGAAGTAATTTCCCAAAAAAAAGTTGTTTGAAGAGTTTGGAGTAAGACCATAGAATAAGATATTTTTTAATGGATTTGACAGAGGTATATAAAATTAAAAAAAAAAGGAGAAAATTAAATTGGCATTTTCAGCAGGCATTTCAAAAGAATTTAAAATTCCTTGTCAGATGACCACTGAACTACCTTTTGTATGTGAAGGAGTCCCACTTAACAACTCAGGCCCTATCATTTGTACACAGTGCTGACCAATTTTTACAAATATTTTTCCAAATCCCCTCCTTTTTTCTGTTTCTGTGGTCCAAATTTCTCAACAGAAAGCATAGCTGAAGCCATGCTCTTCCTTCTGCAGTGACAGTACTATTCCAGAACACACACGCAGTTAACAACGTAAAATCTCACCTTACAGGATTTTTCGCCGAAGTTCTGAGCAATGTTTTCAGTGTATACTTAGAGAGTGATTGTAATACTTCACCTTTTGTCCTCTAGACAAGTCGTTAGCTATTGGGAGTTTCTTCAGGGGGGAGGGGGAGGTGTGTTTGGGTCCCCCTGCTCCCTTCCACAGACATTTCCAGAACTGTTCGCCTTTCAAACTGTTACAGGCCACCTTCAAGGAGAACTTTAAAAAAACTGATCATAGCTGCAGCTATGAAGTGGTGCAGAAATCCCCTCAGGCTATCTGAGGCGTTCTTTGTCAGCAGTCTGAGTGTCAGTCCTCTGCAGACAGACTTGTAACAAAGCCTTAGTCAACTCACACAAGTTCAAAGGGAAAAATGCATATTCCATTAGGAGAGTTTTGTTCTGCTATCATTTTTCTGAGCGTACACAGCACAACTAAGATTCTTCTTTACCACATGGAGAGATTACTGAGGCCACTGAAGAAAGAGATAGATTGATAGAAAGAACGAAGAAAAGAAAGAAAGGAGGAAGGAAGGAAGGAAGGAAAGAAAGAACAAACCAATCAAAGCAAACAAAAAACCCAAGTACATGCTGTTAAAATATTTTATGATTTAATCTGCCTATTTAATCATGATTCATTAAGATCTTTAAGGGATAAAGTATTTGCGCAGTCTTAGGAAGAAGCTCAGTAAGTTGTGCCTAATAAGGTACAGAACATCACAGGTCATGGTATTAACGCCTAAATCATGCTACCTTAACAACTTATAGAGAACAAAGATTGCTCCTTAAACTAGTAAATATTGTAGAAGACTAAAAGATTGCAGAAAAAAAAGATAAACCTTATGAATAGACAGAGCAACAGGCCAAACAAATGAAATTTAATACCAAGAGATGTGGACAAGCAAAAACCAAACAACTAAGGAGGCAAGAAGAAACATAGATTCCTTCTGGTCAGATGTAGGAGAAAGACTGGGGTACACATAAAATTGGGACAAAACTAATACTGAATATATAGTCACACTTCAGTGAAATGAAATATCTAAAAATAGAGAATAGACAATAGAAATAAAAAATAGAAACAAAAAGTAGAAGCATACTTTAGAAAATCTACTCTATCTACATTGACCTAGATAGTCAATAAATGCACGTACATTCATCCATCTACAATAAGCAAGAATTTTAATATAAACTAAGATGTGTCAGTAACACCTTCAATAGTTTTCAATCAAAGCCTAATATGTTTTATTCACATGTTGAAATATTTACATTTCATTAGTTTAATATTCTGAACACAGTAGCTTAAAGATATAAAATTCTATTTCCTATTAAGTGTTCTGAGGGTGCTGTAGTGGATAAAGAACACGAACAATAGTTCTCGTCAGGCTCCGACTGCTGTTAAGGTCTGATTAGCTTAACAATTGAACACCCTAAAAAAACCCCTGTACTGGCTGACTGTGGAGAAGATCTGGCCAAGTTCAGCAATAGCTGGCCAGGAACTGAAGAAAACCTGGCCTTAAAAAAAAGACTAAAACAGCTGAGATTTCTGGTAAAGAAGACTGAATGATTTGGAAAATAATTTCAATATAATTATATGGAAGCAGATCAAGGAGTGACATGGATTATTACAACAAAAATAGTTAAACAGGTGAAGGAATAGTCATGGATTCAGTTTTTCCTGCTGTTACCACCTATGCTCAACTCATAACCCACTTATTATTTTATAATAATGCATTATAATTTAATAATTATGTAGCACCTGGAAAACACACGCACTAATCTTTTATAAACTGATTTTATCTCTGAAATACAATAAAAATGTCTTAAAACTACCTATCCGAATGCATATGACCACAAGCTAGGAAGGTGGATTTCACTAGGGCAATTCTGGCCAAAAGAAATCTGCACTTTCGTTTGAAAGAAATAGAACTGTTTAAAATATATTCACTGTTTGAAGAGGGCTTCAAGAACCATCCAGAGGTTAGATATCTGCTAAAGGTTACCTGCCTTGGCTACCTCTGTCATCAGCTGAATAAGATATGCACTTCAGGACAGTGATTCCTGTACCCGGTGTTTCCCCGGCGCACTGTGCTGGCCAGCTGGCTTAGACTAGATACCTGCTTTTTAGACAAATAACGGTAAGGGAGGAGAACTCCAAATCTATGGCAAAGAATGTTCCGTTCGCATTTGTAGATTCCCTTCCTCATGTAGGAGGTTAACTCACCGAACCTAGGTGTATCTATTTCAAATCCTTTGGTTTGTTTTGGTAAATTTTATCTCCAAAAATGCCCCTCTCAAAAGCTGAAGTGAAAGGCATTCCAACGATTCCTGCAACTGCACACACACACATTTCACACCTGATGCAGTCTGGCATTCAGACGTTCAGTTTGCTGTTATTTTCCATGTTTGTGGGACAGTCTTCAAAGCACCCTCTATTTACATCCAGAGACATAAATCTATTGATGTCCAGAGACTATATATTCCTTTACTGGAAACATTATTTTCTGTATAGGGAGCCTGAAAAATATACCAATTGATAAAGAGCATTTTCTCATCAATTTAATGACACAAAAGAAGTAAGAATTTTACTGTTGTTTCCATATAATAAAACATTAGTACCTGTGCTCTTGCTGATAATCAATGCCTTTAAAATAGAACTTAAGCATGTTTTTGTTTTGATTCAACAAATTTTTCTATTTCTCCCCAAACTGAGGCAAATATTTACAATGGTAAAATACCCTCAGAAGTTGAGTTTGGGTTTGTCTCCTGATAGTCCCCAGCTGGCTATAGAAAACAGCAACTCCCTCTCTATTCAGCATTGGGAAGTCAATTCCCTTGGAATAGACATACATCCTCTTCCTCAGCTAAGGCTAAGCTTAAGTATGGCTTAAGAGCCATACCAATGTAATGCACACACCCATGGGAACATACGTGGTTCAACAGCAACAGCAAAACCTGCTGAGACTAAAAATTACAGATTTAAAAAAGTCACTGTTAAACCTTCACAGCTTCTTCCCCCCTCTTTGGGTTATTTGCATTTTTTGTTTCCAAAATTCAGAAAATAAAGAAAAGACACATACCCAGAAAAATGACAGTGAAAAGGACATTTCAATACCCAAACATTTATGACAGGAATTTAGTGCATTTTCATTGTCTGATATTAAAAGTTCATCTACAGTAGGTTGCAATTCTTATGAACCATGCTACCGTATTGCTTCCAGAAATACTGGGTTTTGGAATAAATAAAATAACTTTGGAAGTCAGGTTTTACCATGGCTCCAAGAAGTAGTAACACAAAAGATGTATTTTACAAATCCACAATATATGTATTGCTATTTCTAATTAAAACCTGTCTTGTATTTAATATGCACTATACAGACTGGTGTGGACTTGCCGCAACGACACATCTCAATATGTATATACTGGAAATGGAGAATCAGATGCAAGTAGTTTTCCAAAATTTTATAAATAACAAGTTTAAAATATATCGACAGATGTGCTGAGGTTTGGGGCTTTTTTTAATAAAGTGATGCTAAAAATTCAAAAGAAAAATGAATGTATGATTTGCAGAGTCGTAATACTTAATTACATTGGCATTGGTTCATTATAATGGCTGGTTTAAATGACTTACTAGATTTAGAAACGTTGATGTCCACAGCTTAACCCAGGCTCTCCAGAACTGGGTTTTTAAGGAAGAAGAAAAAGGATCATTAAGGAAGCAGAGAAAAGCTTCACAGGAGTCATTTGAATGGATATTTGAACCTCTTCTAAATCTGAAGGGTTAATTAGTTGACTAAATCATCCAATGTGTTCAGACCTTCTTCAGCTAACCTTTCCTGCTGGAGGGAACCATCCATCTTCCCCCAAGATGATCTAAAATTTGAGGCTTGTCTAGCAACTCAACGAAAAAAATCAGATCACCAAGATATTGGGGCCAGTATTTGGATCGATAGTTTTACAAAGATAAATGATCTCAGGACTTTTTAATTGTCTGAAATAGTGTAGAAAACACAGCACTTGGTGAATTCAGTGGAAAAAGCAGCAGTGCGCTAAACGTACACGACTGCGTAGCTTTGAGTCCATTTCACTACACGTCAGTGGCAATTCCTGCACGGTACTAGTTATGTATTAGTACATACATTAATACATCTACGTTAGTGCAGTGTATTATTGCATCCTGGACAATTATTATTGACTTGGTCTTTGTAATTCCAGTGCAGAGTACAAATGCCACTTTACTTACACTTTTAATTTACGCTGCTTTGCTTGGTCTCTGTGCTGAATAACGGTCCCTGTTAGAACTCCTGTCCTAAAAGCAAGTGAATCCGTGATGCATTCAGCAGAACTCCCAATTACCGTTAACCTGATTTGAGTCGCGTACATGCAGTGCTTAAGCATTCCACAAGGAAAAACTGTGAAGCAAAAATAGGAGAACGAATTCTGATTTGGAAAGTCACCTTATGTAAATGTTAACTACCATTTGATTGCGGTGATTTGGGGGTTTCATAACGACAGCAGAACATTTCTGGCTTAAAATGTCACACCTTTAAAGGACTGAAGTAAGACAATGCAATCAAGACAATTTACAGAACACCCAAGAGTCTTGTAGAACAATGATACTGCATTTTTAAAACTCCAGGCATTTTTTTCGTCATGTCACAGATTTTCGTAAGTAGTCGCATCCCTTAGAAGCATGAATCTCATTGATTTCAAGTGGTGTTTTTGCTTCTAAACCACTTAGGTGCTTCTAAAAATCTCATTTTCTGGAGCAAGTTTCTTAAATATGCTTCTCATGTTTTGGATAATTATTTCACCTAAAGAGCTCATGAAGATATTTTAACCTCACTTTTATAACAGCAGCCAGTGCAGTTGTTTTCGCTCGTGCAAAATAACATGATTTACATTACATATTATGCTTTGAGATCTAAACTTACAAGATGTCTAAAAAAAGCCCTAGGCTGCCACCTCAAGGGTTCTAGTTAACTCAGAGAAACCTGGAATGAAGTGTTATACACTGCACATCTAAAACCAGACATTCTTTATTTGACAAAAGTACAATGATCAGTTGAATTTCTTTTAGATAAGCATGTTTGATTCAATACTTAGTCATGCAGGAAGTAAGATTCTGATTACTGAACTATTGGCAGATTTTAGAAGAAGCTCCCCAAACTTGATTTCCCCTGGCATGTTTAGCAGTCCCATTTAACTCTAACAGAAAATTAGTTAATTCCCTTAAGAGCTCATTTGTACAGCTCCAAGTTACTGTCATAAATAGACAATCTAACTGAAATTTCTAAATGTTTCAATACAATCCCCCTTCACTATACCATTACATTGCTGAAAATCACATCTGTGCAAGAAGTGACCTCAGTTCTGTTGATCTTCCAGGAAAAAATTTAAGAGAGCTAAGTCCCACCACCACCTAAATAAACCAACCCCCTCCTCAAAAATATACTTGGGCAGGGAATATACCAATGAATACTATTGCTTAATTAGGAAAACCCCTTAATTTGGGTCTGTACTTTACCTAATGTGTAGATTAACAGCTTTGTTATTAATCATGTCATAAGGTAAACTCTTTGAAGCTGCCGCTACTCAGTAATGTTCAATATAAATAGTCCCTGTGGGAATCACCAGCTTATTTCATTAAAACTCCTGCATGCTGTTAATTGCTCTTAGAAAAACATGAACAAATTAACTGTGTTCTAAGAGACAGTGGTGTAAATGTATATGCTGGTGTGGTTGATTGCTGGGGACTAATAATCCTCTGCTGTTCCACTACACTGTATGAGAGATGGCGGCACTGGGCTGTTTTAATCAATAACAATTGATGTCACAAAGGTTAAAAAAAGAAAATGGTTTGAAAACCGTAGTGTTTATCATGCTAGCTGAGACACAGTTCATTTTTAAGTTGTAATGATTCTCCTGAGTGAATGAAATGATGCTCTTTAGCAGGGAAGATTGATACGTATTAACCGAGCAAATTTAAAAATACAAGACATTTTAGTATGACAGTAGAATAAACAGGGTACGTGAAACCTTGCTGTTGAAATAAAGGCTCTTCCATACTTCAAAGAGGTATATGACTTTTGATAACCTGAAATAACATTCAGCTAAAACAGTGTAATAAAGAGCATTTAGTTTAAACGTTTTCACTCAAATCATTAGTAAATACGCTCTATATAGTAGAAACAGCACAGTAAAATCTGCATAGGAAAGTTACAGCAAGAAGAAAATTATCATTTTTAAGAAGAGAATTAAGTCATGTTTGCAACAAATATATCTTTAAAAAAAAGAAAGTGATTATCTTCTTTACAGAAACCTGTAGCATGATAGGACATTCTTGCTACTTAACTGGGCTTCATCATGGATGTCTAAGTAAAGTCCCTTGCAATATCTGTGGCTGCAATCCAAAAAAATCAAAAGACATTGCATAAAGAGTAATCTGGGAATATGTATTTATGTGCCATTAAAGAAAACATTATTCTCTCCCCTATCAGCACAATGGATCCTGAGTGTCTAACTTGCATATTCAGAATAAATCTCTGCCTTTTTGGGAACCAACATTTCAAATTCAGAGAGATGTCTAAAACTTGGCAATGGGAATGTCATTTAATTTATTGATTATTAGTCACTTGGTCTCAAAAAAAAATATAAACAATGAACATAGATTGACTCAATATGTTTCAGAAACTTGAAATCCTGCCACTATTTCCGAAGGAACCTGGGACTTCAAATTCTGGTATGCACTGGCTTTAGTCATAACTGAAATGGTAAGTAAGCCATCCCTTACTTCAGGACAGAATAATGTCTTTATAGCAATGCGGAGCTCCTGCTACGTTCTATAGGAAAAGTAGCAAGAGACGCATCAATTTTGGTGGCTCCTGAGGAAGGCAGAGACCGATGTAACACTATTCCAACAGAGAAAACCCACACTTCTTTCTGTCTTTCCCAAAACGGTTCTGAGCTCATGTGGCATAAGGCATTACAGCCAGACTGACGGGCAGCCAGGTTCTGCTCTTCCACTCACTGCTGCTCAGAGTGTGCAGCATTGCCTTCCAGTCCAAGCATCAGTATTTTCTTCATGGCTGTTGGATACATAGATTTTCTCATGATAAAAAGAGGATAGAAAGGTGAACTGCAATGCAAAAAGGGAAGGCTAAGTCCTGGTTTTAACTTGACTACATCTAGCCTGTGCGCTGTTCGTACTGAGCAGTGAAACCGATATTTTAAAAATCACATTAACTAGAAAATAGCTTACCCTCTGCTATTGCAGCATTTAGCTGAACTACACCAACAGAGAAGCATGTCCTTACCTGAGGACACCACGCACTGATAGAAAAAGCCATGGCACCCAGAACTCAGCAAAAGCAGGGCAATGTCCGAGCAGTTTCATATAGCTCATATGGGCACATCTGCAATTAGTCTTATGTAAACAAGTAAACACGCTCAGACTCTGACGTACTGACATCCACAGCAATTCCTCATCGTCTGCTCCGTGTAACTCGCTGAAGCGTAGGATGTACTTTATGATTTCAGTTACAAAATCAGTTGCTCTTCCCGATGCATGTCACACATTCGTCCTCATAAAGCACTAGTAAGCGTCAAGGAAAGAGAAATGCCTCCCCAGCAACCAGTGAAACCTAGGAGGAGCTGAAAGCAGCATTAACTGAAACACCGACACACACTTTAATGGAACAGCTTAAACTCTGGTGTGTCTCTTTGTTCAAGACGTTTGTAGTAGCCACTAGTTTTACCTGAAGCTTGCCACCAGCGATTAAAAATGTTTTTGTGATATCACACAGTCTGCAACATGCTCTAGACCACCTGTGGTTAGAAATGTACAGTTAATGTCACATCATTAGCAACACGAAGATGCCTGACTTCCATTAAATACAATGGTTTCGAAGGCTGTGTCTATATATCTGGAAAAGACAACAGAAAAATGTTATAAATACTCCTATTTCAGCTGACTTTTATGTTTTCTAACCTCACAGTAAGAAACATTTCACGTCTATGACAACACAATAAATAAACTGGATGATGACTTTCTTCTCAGGTACTCAAGACTTTCTCAGTTCTGCACATCTCACCATTTTTTCCTCTTGGGACTTTCACTTTGGAAAATATGTTAAACTGGCTTGAAAACTCTGCTGCCCATGCAGCCATTCTCTGTGAATGTTAAAAAAAAAAACCCAAAACCTAAGTCTTGCGTAAGCTACAGCAGGCTAGCAGCTTGTCAAAATATCAGTTGAAACATCAGGTTCTAGGCCATTACATCTCAGTTTATGTTATACTCCAGAGACTGGTAAAGCAGCAGAATGGCGTGCTTTACTGCCTAGGCAAAATAAGACAGACAGATGTTGAACTGACATCTTCTCGTTGGAATACAATCCACTATACTAACAGTTGCACTAGAGATGTCTCTAAAGTTGTACTGTGGACTCCACAGTAATACAAACAAAAGGTGAATTCATGAAGATAATATCACTTGATTCACAGAGCAAAAAGACTGTAAATTTCTTGTTGTGAAAATGTTCCTGGGGGTGAATTAATATTGACCAAAATCATTCTTCAGCATAACCAAATTATTCCTGACCAATTCTAAAAAAGAAGAAAAAAGAAGAAAAAAAAAGAAGAAAGAAAAAGAAGAAAAATACTGAATTCTAATCCAACATTTCTTAAATTATCTGGGAAAGCTTAAGCGAGGGAGCATCAATATTGAGAGATTCCAAGAAACATCAGAAAAAAACATGCAGCTCTACTGCAGTTAGTGGAAGCCTAATTAATGTAGTTTGAAACTTTCAGTGTCTGCAGGAATTAGAAAAGCCACAGCAGAAAAGGAGTTTAATTTTTAATGGTCAGTATTATGTTATGCTTTTAGGGTTGACTGGGCATGCATTTAATGCTGACATTATAAAATAATTAAATTAAAACTTAAGGAAGAAGAAGGACTGTCACTTTCAAATGAAACGGGAAGCAGAAAATGACGGGTAAACATGTCACATTAACAAACAGTGGAGGAATTTCTGTAGCTATGGTCTTGTTCTGCTAGGGGCTCCAGGCTGAGAATTTCAGATGGTGAAAGCGGATGCACAGCTCAGCAAATACCAAAGGCTCTGCTCAGATCAAGCGTTGACCTCTGCAGCAAAGCTACTAAATGATATGCAGTAAAAAGATGTGGCTGCAAATCCCCCAGACCATAGTAGCAAAGTCTGGATACAAACATCCACATCTCTTCAACTCACTTTCCTCCTTCCCTTCAAAACTTCTAACACAGAACTGTTGTGGGAAGTGGTTAAACATCTACTTAGTCCTTCCATCTTTAATGTCGCTTACAAATTTTTGAAAGCTGATAACAATTTGGTCACAATGAGAATTAACTGTATTTTCCCT
>NW_010408758.1:41425-54513 GCF_000710305.1 Buceros rhinoceros silvestris | reverse complement strand
GGGGTCAGGGGCGGAGCAAATATTATTTTCAAGAATTCTGTATTTTTCCAGCCTTCTTTTCTTTTTGTGGAATGTATTTGTTTCGATTTTGCACCGAGGACCACAGCTGTGGCATTATATTTAAACAAGCTGAAGAAACAGTTGGTTTTGGCAATACTGATCTGAACATCCAAAGACGGATGCTTTTGGTTTAAGCTTTCGGTTTTACCACTTCGGGTGGTTATTACTTTGTAAAGAATCCAGTGATTTAGTGGTGCTTTTTGTGAAACTTAGTACCTTGATTTCACCTGTGCATAGCATTACCATCTCACCTAGCACATGGTGCATGACTGTCAGCAATGTTTCCCTGGCGGTTAAACAACCAAGAGTCCCAAATTACTCAGGTAAATGAACCTGTGTGTAATTTTAAGGTACTGAAGCCAGTGAGGCTAGTCATATGCTTGAAGCCATATACCCTCTTACTTTACCACATAGGAGATTACACTACTGTAAGAAATATGAGGAAAATTAATTGGCTTCTACAAGTTCTCCGATAAAATTCAAACCAAGATACACTTATACGCACAGTACAGGAGTGTTTGCTCAGGGCATTCTGTCTTTCTAACACTGACACTGATGTTTCACCCATCTTTACGAACTGGGTATGTTTAAGACACCTATCATCAGGGGCATACCTTCTGGGGTGCCTGATCTGTGATGGTTGATGATCGTTACCTTAATTAAACACATTTTATCGACCTCACAGGGATGTCAACAGTAACGGATTGTAGTGATGATGTAGATCGCTTGTATATACAATGTACACGCACTCCCTCATGGGATTTACAAGGCATTTGGAGAGCTTCCAAAAATAGGTGATGTAGTAGAAAGTAGTGTTGGGGTCTCCACAGCACCCGTTTCTTCCAATTGCTCATCTTAGCTTTTCTTTTCCTACTATTTGTCCTACATCTAGCAATTTTTCTATAGCAATAATTTACAAGTCCCACTGGGATTATGTATATGCTGCATATTCAAGCACAGTGCAGCACTTCTGTAATGACTCTGCACAGTATTCACTGCAAAAAATTACTACTCGTTGGCAAAATTCCAGTCAATGGTGAAAAAGAAATACGTTAGGGCCCTTAAACGCAGAGTAACTGGAAAGTATTAACTATTTAAATATGAGCTACTTACAGATTAAATGGAAAGGGAGATTACACATTAAAAAAAAAAAAGGATAAACCAAAATCTTCTGAATTGTTTATAGAGTCCTTGAAAGTTTTCCTACAAACCAAAGTGGAAGCAACAAAAGCTCGTAGGATAGGCTTTCTTAAACTGACTTGAACAGATTACGTACCACCTATTTCAGAATATTTAGGAGAGCCAAGCTCCTTTGTGTAGTGACAAACCGGAAGGAAAAAACCCTAGTACACTGAAAGCGATCCACTTGAGAAGAAATACCAGCGTATGTATACACATACAGGGGTGTAACGAAAAGATTAAAACCCACTACAAATTCATTATAGCATAAAACCAAGGTAGAACTAAGAAAACATGCGCATCTCAGTTGCGTCTCGCAGAGGTTACAAGTGAAGTAGAAATCTGGATGCTTACACAGGTCACTGCAGAGCCGAAAATGTGGCAAAGCAGGAAATGCACGTGCTGCCTGCTGCTGGTTTGAAACAGAGAGGAACAAGGACCTGGCACACGGCCGTATGCCAGAGCATTTACTAGCCTCAAGTGTGTGCGTATTACAGATCTCTTCAGTTGCCCTTTTCAGATTACATTAGGCAGTTCTCAACACTGTCCAGCTCCTCCAAAAAACTTAAAATATTGCCTCTGATAAGTTATGAAGATTTACTATTGCTGTAATGAAATAAATCATTTTGGAGTCATCTTGGGGTGCTTTCCACACTTCAGGAGGAAATTGCAACTGCATTTCAACATTTCCTTGGCATTTAACCTGAGCTTCCCCAAAACAATGAACTAAAGTCCACAGTTTAAAAAATAATAAATTACACAGTGATAAACTGAAAACAATTAAATCATAGGATTTTAATCATAGGATTAAAACCAGCTGTTATCTATCCTGTATTAGCAATTTTATGGTGCAAGATTGCTGGGCTTCCGTTAGTTTATCTTAGGAAAAGTAAAAAATTTGTTCATCATGCTCCATTCTTAAATGCCTACAAAAGGCATACAAATAAAACAATGCTGTCAGACAGAGGTCGATCAAGAAAAATTGGTGGTGGAGGGGAGAGGAACAATCTAAAACCTAAATACAATGTTTTCATAGAGAAGAAAAGCTGAGAAAAGCGGCTTCCTTAGCACTTCACCTTTCAGAAAAAGCTGTCTCAGTGAAGAAACCCCACGCTGTTCATTAGAAAGTCATTACGTAGATCAGACAGAAACCGAGAAGAACACTCATACTGTAAGAGAACATTCTTACTCTACAAGATATCATTTACTTGCCTGTCCCAAGGGAAGATGCAGGTCTGAATTCTGCATGTTCACTCCTCTCAGAAATGTAGAATTCTTGTCTCCTTATACTTTCCTATTAATTTGCTTACTATACTTTATCACATATGAAACAGTGAAAGATTAAAGTCAGTTTATCACTATTGTATTGGTTATAAATTATTAAACAATTATAAGTCCATCAGAAGTAATACAAGAGAAGTCCTTTTTAATTTACTGTGGGTTCCCTTGCAAAACACTTGTATTCTCAGAATTTATTTTAATCAGAAGTTCTTTGAAATAAGAATTCAAAAAGCAATTTTTTATCAATCACTGCCATACACTAAAAGGAAGATCTAGGAAATGGAAGACGAGCTATAAAAGGTTCAGACTTTAATGGAAAACTCATCCTTACATAATTCTGATGCCCTTAAATAGCATGAACGTCAGAGAAAATTTCTAGCTGAATTCATTCCATAACTGACTTCATATGTCTCTAGCTACTGTAGCTCTTAGTTAAGAGCTGCTTATATGAGCGTGTATATATGTGTGTAATATAATGTATATATATCTCTCACTAAAGCAGCATGGTTTGTGTTGCTTTTTTTTTTTTCCTTAAGGGTACATTCCAGTGACTTGCATCTCCTCAGATACTATTATTTTTTACTGCTTAGCAAGGGTGGGGACTCTATATTCTGAAATGTAAAAGGTTTCTTAGAACATAAACTTTCTTAAGTGTTACAATTATTGCCGTATCAGTTAATCCTATGACCCGTTTCTTCTCTCTTCCCAGTTTTCAAAATAGTGCAATCAAGAACATGCAATATTTCTGCTGCTGCTAATCCCTATGAACCAATGCAGGGAAATGATAACGGAATAGTAGAACGATATTTCATGGGTTCCTATCAGATTCAAAAGTACAGGGGTTTATTTTGGAAATCTTTGAAAAGAGGAACAGGAACTATGGCCAAAATGTATGGAACACAATTTTTTCATCCAAACATTCCATATGAAATCCGTCCTTTTTTATTGACCCTTCACAAACATTTAGGCAATTCAGTTTTTCTCCTATAGAGGTCCACAGAGCAGCAGTGTCAGAAATGCATGTCAACACTCAAGGGGAATTCAGTGCAAACTCCCCTCCGCACGAAAAATGCTAACATGCTCAAATAGCTGGGGAATAGAACCAAAACCACGAAAGTTTTTACTTTTTAAATTTCTTAGTTTCATTCTAGCTACTGTAACTGAAGAAGAATGAATTACATAAGTAGTTCTATAGAATATTTTATAATTAGCCCAGAAAATTGAAATTACATCAAAATAATTTCAGTTGTTACTTTTAAACTAAATTATATTTTAAAAGCAACAACCCAATCTTTATCCAACTAGTCAAATAAGAATAAGCTCAAGGAAGATGAAATATAATTATTACCTCAGTTATATGAAATCACCTTAAATAATTTAATAATTTTTTTGTTTGCTATTTTGCTCTATAGCAATCCTAAGAAAATGCACAGACCAGACCCTTCTATGAAGCCAGCAGGAAAACTTCCAGTGAACAAAGAGGAGGAAAGATTAGACTCCTGTCAAAGTAAAGGTACAAAAAAAGGAAAAAAAAAAATTTCAAGTTTAAATTTACTTAATAGTCAGAGCTAATCCAAGAGGTGAGGTGTATTTTATATGTGGCTTCACCTCTGTGAAAGAGTTGCATAATAGAACAATGATGACACTTTCCAGCTCGGGATTCAAAGATATTCATCAAGGTGCAGATGATAGAAAACTATCTTGGACATGTTGCAGACCAGGACAGTACAAGTAGGAAGAAGACACTGTAACTGTGCTATTCTGAACTGTGACTGGCTTTTAATAAAAGTAACATTATAATATTCAAATTTTATTAATAGAAGCATTATCAGGGCCCTTGCAGGCACACTTGACATAAGCGGTAGGAAATAATTCATTCAAAGATGTACTTTCTAAAAGCTGGGCATTACCGAGATAGCTATAGTCACTGACCAGCAGCCGCCCAAGAGCACGCAGAGAACTTAAACTGAATTTCAAACATCTAGTATCAGGTTTGAGGAGAGGCATATTTTATATATACTATAGAAGGAGGCCAATTCGTTGTTATTTTTTTAAATAGTAGCACATATTGAAAAGGGCAAACATTTAATGTGAAATACTGTATTGACATGTCCTAGAAATACCTGCAGAACATGTAGAGATAACACTTGCAAAAATAAGTATGGATTTTTTTACTACTAAATAATGAAGAAGTCAGTAAAGCACTCAGATTGCTGAATATAAATCACCGCTGCCTGAGGCTGTAATAGCTTAAATCTCTTCCCTTCAAAGAGAGGGGTTTTTCCCTTTCCCCAGCTTTGAGCATATATACAGAGATAGATCTCTCAGAGGACGCATCTTGAAATTATCTTTGTCAGTGCTATGGCTTAAGAGATGCAGTACCTGTAGTAAATGTAATCCTTGCTCACTTATTTTAAGCTGATGAGAGGAGAGTCTTAATCATACAAGTACTGCAGCAAAGGAGGACGCTGAGGATGCTTCAATCTGCAAGAGATAACTGACCTGTGTGTTGAGTTTTCTGGTTTGTTTTTCCCGGAACATGCCTACATTGCTGGCAGCACCAGTGTGACTGCACCACGACACTTGACACTGTTCTGAGTCACGACAAAGATGCAGGTGTTTTGGCTTGAATCTCAGACCAACCACATCCCTACGTAAAGGAGAAATCCCGATATAATTCTCACCAAGCACATCAAAGTCGTGCCCTTGCTCCCTAGCTGTATCAGAAAAGAACATCAGGAAAGCCCTCGGAGAAACTCCGCAGTGGATACCATCACGTTTCTCTAAGGTTCAGCTAACAGAATGAGCCACGGGCAGTACGGAGAACTCAGGGAATTTGTGCTGACCCTTTCACTTCAGTACGATATATGAAAATTGCAGTAGCCTAAGATTTGTGATGTGTATTTCCATTAACTGGGTAGGTGAAAAAAACTCTATAAAGCTAAGTAAAGTTCTCCTTACTTTCTGAATGCATCTGGAAGACAAAAGTTACTCTATAGCCCTGTTGGTATCAATTTTTCCCCCACCATGACACTGAATTGTAAATGTCCTTGGTCTCTGAGTGTCTTTGGACTACAAACTTCAAGCACAACTAAATGTATCTTTTTTTCGTTATAGTTCTTAGGTATTAACATTTGTGTCTCATCCTTGGGAAAATAAGGAAATCTAGTGATTTTTTGGAGAAGATACTACTGATCAGGCACATAGTAAAAGAAAGTACTCAAAAACGTACATGCTTGGAAAACACCCAAAACCAAACAAAAGGTGGACACTTGAAAGAATCTAGTGATAATAAAATGGATATGTCTCTGTCTAGACACTGTATTCAGCTTGTGTCTAGGGATCCACTTAGCACTGAAACAAAGCAACAATACTTCCCAAACCATCGATCCAAGCAGGACTAAAGACAGATATCCAACAATTACCGCAGAACAATGCCACAGAAAAATCAACAAGGCTGTAATATGTCCAAGAGTATTTGCGCATCTGTGTACATGTAAATCAGATCTATACCTTTCCAAATGTACATACTAAAAGTTACACTTCTGCGAGTAAATTCTTTTGCTGGGGAATAATGATACTGATGGAAAAAAACCCCAAAATACAAATTTTCTTGCAAATTATGAAAGAAAAAGAATTATTAGAACATCAAATATTTCAGGATGAACAAAATATCTCATTTTTTTAAAGTAATTCGAAGTGTTTTTTTCAGAAAGTGACTTTCAGGAGGAAAAAACCCCCTTTTTTCTTTTCCACCTGTCACTCAAGCTTAATTTTAGCCAAAGCTTTTAAGTCAATTTTATGCAAAAATCATAATCACGTGTTCATTTTTCAGGATAAAAAGGTTTTAACTCAAAATTTTATCTGCTCCTACTGAAAGTTCAGTAGGATTTGAGTGTCAAAGTGATTTTGTAATTGTTCATTATCATCCAGGATAATTAAGATACACTCCCACCAAAACTGCATTCATCTGACTAGCTTTGCTGACTTCAAGGAGGTTTTCCAAGAGCAGAGCCTGGGCTTGCTCCTGCATGCAGTAAAAGACCCTAGCGAGCAGACTGCACTCTCCCTCTTGCAGAGTGATACAATGTCCAGGATTTTCAAAGTGCTGCATAAACATCCATAAATTAAACCTCACTAGGTGACTGTGGTTTTCTCATTTGTAAACAGAGACATTAAATAGCTCCATTCCCTTGATGTCACTGAGATTTCTGCTGTACAAAGAACCACAAGAGGAGTCCTGTTTCCTCAGCTATAAAAAAGATTGGAATTGATCCAGCAAGTAGTTGTGAAATGACGTAAGACACGTAAGAAAACTGAGATGTGGAAAATTGTGCCCAGCGTTCCACAGTACAAGCTTACGTGCCTGATCTGCACAGAGACAGCAGTTACGCTGGAGGGCAGAGGCAAGGCACAGTAAGGTCATGCTGCTTCAGGTACAATCCAGGGAATATACACATGAAGTTTGTCATCTTACTCCTCCTGCCTCCCTGGAGCATGCTTTGTCCAAGTATTTTGAGAGCTGACCTTAACAAAAAGTGTGAGCTGAGGTTGTCACATGGATTAGCCAAAGAGACAGAAATCCTTTTCTGACAGATCCGGGAAAAAAAGCTCTTGCTGTTCTTGCACAAAATGTCATCACGAATGCGGGGCACAGCTCTCCTACCAGAGCAGAGGGCTATTCCTCCTGCTTCCTCTGACCTCTTTATCAAATCCCCTGCTCGTAGCTCAGCGTACTTTCTCCCACACACGCACCTTCCACTGCAGCTTCAACAACTGTCAGAGCGTCTGTTTCTTCTTACCCTACGCCTCTCTGATCCTGAAGAAGTCATGCTTAAAATCGAACTGGTGACATTTCTAGTCACACCGATAGCAAGAAAGGAGAAAGTTAGTCAATGTCAAATTTCTTTTTAATTAAAGGAGAAGCAATGAACTACTTTTGCAAATACAAGATTTTCTGTCTACAAAGGAAAAATCAAAGCACAGTGGTACATTTCCATTTGTACGCGCTGTACTACCAAATAAGCCCCAGTCTGAAGTCATCCAGCTTTCTATCCCTTTCCCCACACACAATCAAACCAATTTCTGTAACGTTGTAAAATAACTGATCCTCAGGTGGCAACATTACGAATTAAGATTCCACCTAAGGCACATATTTAATAGCAGAAATGCAGCCTGCAGAAAACAAAGCATTTATAACAGACAGATCCTCAGGTGCAATAGCGTAAATGGTGATGCTATAGTAATTCCAGAAACGGTTCTTTCTATGAATTGGGTCTTAAAATTTCAAACTAAAACAAGATGTATGAGTCACATATTCGCATGCTGACAGGATCAAGACACATTTTATCTGTCATCCTGAATGCTTGATTCTGACAAACTGCAGAAAAAGAAAATATTAAGACTTTCTTTAATCAGATTTAAATTACATAAAAGTAACCCCAGGTTACCTGACTCATTCCTTCTATTAATGTGAGTTATATTATCCTTCCACATTCTCAGGAGAACAGAACTTTCTATGAAGATTAATGCTACACTCACTTCACTGCACAATAATGTGGAAGACATTATTACTTTGAGCTCCAGAAATTCCCTTGGCAAATGATATTAAATCCATGCATTGTATCTGCAGCTATCCTGACATGTTTGCTTTAGCTGTAAATTCAGCCACGGTTGATAGCAGCCCTTCACACCAGAATTTTGATCGAAGTACGCAACCAATTTAAAGTACGTTCCAGTACAAAACGACAGTCGCTCCTTCCTGTGCCACCACAACGGTTTCTATGGGAATGCTAGAGAAGTTACCAAGTTTTCCTTTGAAATAGCAATAGTTTTTAGAATTATAATACCTTCATATCTTGACATATTAATTATATTGTTTAATGGAATGTATTCATCTCAAAGATGTGTCTTTAAGAGCACTAACATTTTCCCAGCTTAACACCTGACGTAGCAAAGCTAGCAATTATGATTCAGGCCAAACAGAATCTCAAATCTAAAGGTCCTGTTCAACCTTACATTTACTATCTGGAGTTAGAAGCAAGACTTGAGGTATTTATCATTTCTCTATAGCTTTAATACTTGTAGCAACAATTTAATGGTAGTAACCTTCTGTTCCCATACTAGATATTCGATTTAAAGTTCTGGAGTCAATGTTCCTTTCCTGAGGATTCCATAGAGAACAGAGGCAGGCAATATGCAAACACAGGAAAGGGAATAAGGCTCATTAAAGTCATGTGAATTAGCACTGGCACTTACCACACATATTAGGAACAACAATATTTTTGTTTGGATTTTATATTATTTGGAATAAATATCATGAGGGCTTTACTTACCACATCCCTTCTCTTCAAATATGTGCTTTTATCACACTTCTTATATATTGAAACTCCTTCTCTAACAGAACAGTAGAACCCTGAAGAGCTCGGTGTAGGTAAAACAGTTGCATAAATCATCTCGAGTCAGTCTGCTGAACAGGAAAGCAGCACTTTGGGAGAAAAATGCCCTGTCAGTCACACCCTTGCCATAATCATGCCCTTCATCCTGAAAAGACCTACATCCACATCATGCCAGTTCCAAGCTGCCTCTTTGATGGATGCACTCAACTGGAATAAAGAATTAAACTTGTAAAAGCTGGTTTTGGCTCCTAAAGGATTCTCCCAAGATTCTTGACTATGATTTTGACTAAATCTATTTTAGTTCACTTTCACATTTTAAGTCAATACAAAGGTCATACAAAATGGCACTATGGAGCAAGTAGCTCCTTTCTTATTCTTGCTTCTTACAACAACTTAGACTTTTCACCCGCAACACAACAGAAGACTTCACCCTATTTCCCTTGAAATAATTTTTTTTTAATTGTTTGACTTTGGAGAGGGTGAACAGGAACTTAGACACTTCACGTCATACCTCTGCAGCTGAAATAACACAGCTTTCATTTACAACCTTCTCCCTTTTTCCACTAACTAACTCGAAAGACTAATACTGCCAACACTTCAGCAAAGCATTCAGCAGCAAAACGTGGCCACATTCATGGGTGTTTCTGGCTCTCTCTTTGTACGTATCTGTGACATATATGTGATCCATATATAAAAGAACTTACCTAGTGAACATGCATGGCCTAGACTCTGTTTACGCGTTGGGTGTGTTAATAGTAATGTCAGTGGAAATGGCACATATAGGCGGATTTACATTTAGAAGTTTACAGTATCTGAAACTGAAATTGCACTTTGATCTTCTGAGAAATCATTTTTCCCACAATTAGACCCTAATTCAGAAAGATACTGAATGATGAAGATATTTCTTCACGTTAAAACCTCATTTTCAATTAATTGGCTTTTCAAATTGCTAGACAAGATTTCATTCCTTAAAACGAGGCAATCAAACTGTTACTTGTATCAGTATGTCATACCCGTCAGTATGACACTGATTTGGTGTTCTATATCCTTAAACTATTTACTGGCTATTTGTCTTACCACAGCAGCAGCAACCTGAAACAAGTACAAATAAACATTTTCAGAATGACAGCAGCATCTTCAAAGTACTCTAAAGCTACTTTAAATATCATTACTGGATTTCCTGAGATTGCCATTTGCATCATATTTCACAATTCACCTCTATTGTGCAAGAAAGAAGAATTAAAAAAAAAAATACCACTTCTCCTTCCATGATTTATAAAGGAAAGCTTGGCTGCTGTGAACCCACTTGAGATGCCGGTTCTGTGGATTCTAAAACAGTACTCTCACACCCTCACCCTGGTTGATCTCTTTGCATTCTATTTCATTTTGATTTTTAAGTGGAAAGAAAAAATCAAATGTCTAAGATCTAGTTTAACTAATCTGCAGTTTACTAACTTCAAACAACCTTTGGGAGCCACAGGCAGTAACTTACTCAACACAGACATGATGCTTTGGTGACTTCTTTCACCTGATGGAAGACATCAGGAAACCATCTCCTTGTCTTCAGACTCACAGGGACTTGGGTGCGCAACGTGTCAGGAGGAAAGGGCTGGAAACATTATGGTTCTTTGCTGCATTTTTTATTCTTATAAACTTTTAAACACTTTTTATGCTGTCCTGATATCATTTTGTCAGAGACCTGGACTTCTCGAGGAACAAAGACTTACACTGGATAACTTGTTTCAGGAATAGCACTACTGTTTCCTCCAAACTCCGCCATTTCCCAAAAAGCTAACTGCACCCTTTGGCCAAAACACAGCTGCTTCGTTGTCCTTCTTGAATAACTTGCACATCAGAAACAATATTTTGTTCAGTAATGGCTTACATGCCTGGACAACTCCCAGTGCTCAGTTAATGGTAATTTGCAGCTAAGAGTGTGCCTCCTGGCAGGTCTTTCAGATCAGCAGCCATCCCAACCTGTCACTCCAAAGCGACTTGTCTGTGTGTCTGTGCTCTAATTACTGATCTTTTCTGCTCAGATGACCACATGACTTCATGATTTGTTAATCTGTGGAGCACAGCCAGATCCCACATACTACATCTTCTACAGCATTTAAGTCCAATTTATAGTATTTCAAAATAAATACATCTGCCAATTCTTCCTGTCACTAGTAAAAGTGCAAAAGAGGCATCAGCTGGCCCCAGGAGATGAATTCTTAAAATATATCTTTTTTCAGAGACGGCTAACATATGAATCTCCATAGAATCTCCCTGGTCTAAGGCTCTACCCTGTTAAGAGGAGGATTCCTGAGAAGAACAACTTGCAAAACAAGCTAAATTAGTCCTGGACAAAATGAGAGCTACAGTCCTTTTTTAAGTAAGCCAGGACTAGCCCTATTCTATGGATAAATAAACATGCCTCTTCACTCAGTATACGAAGGTTGTCCCTGAATTTTATTCCTGTTTCTATCAGTTTCTCTTGCACAGATGAACACTGTGCGTTTTGCTTAGAACCACCCCAACACGGCTATTGACGTAACACCGTACACCTCTCCTTGAACTAACAGCGTCTCATTTCAGGACAAAAGGGAGCAGTCCTGCCCTTCTGCTGTCTGGTAAGGAAGGAGCACGCACAGACCTTTAGCAGTCTGATCATAGCATACCTGTTGATTACGTTAAAATGAAAACAAAAACGTCAGGTCTAGATTTCGGTATTTGGGGAAAGTAAATGCCAGCTTATATGCACACACACTTTATGTCTCAGAAATACATTTCTCCTTCATCAGCTCTGCCATTGATTGATGCTATTCAGGCAATTGTCTAAGAACATTTTGTTCAGTAATTATTGTGGGCTTGAGCACACAGACTATAGAAGAAAAATCTATTTTAAACTCAAAACCCGGTGTGCCCTTCACTGCAGCATGACTGTGACTAACAGAGATGTCACGCGTATTATCTTTACCAGATGCAGAAACTCAGAATGAAGTCTTGAGCTCATTAGAAGACACAAAGGAAAGGATAGCATCCAACAGTCACAGCAACAAATTACTGGGATCCAGGCAAGCTAGCTAACTACAAATTGAAGTGGGAAAAAAGGAGTGAGCATTAGACCGATAATAATCCTTCACAGCAAACCCAGAAGTCAAGCAAACAGCCTGATTCTTGAAGGAATGTATGAAAATGCTAGCATGCCTCAGTGACTAACAGACAGAAAGAAAATTATTAAAAATTAGACAAAAGTACCTGCAATAGCCAAGTACTGCAGCCAAACATCTGATTAAATTCTTGCCAAGGAAAAGCTTCACATAGCTAGCAAACATGTTTGATACGAACACTTCCATCTCCGATGATGCTACGAACCTCAAGCATGCCTGCTGCACTTCTGTGACTTTAGCAGAGTTCTAACTTTTCTGGCCAAAGAGGATTAAATAGAATTTTTCTACAGTTTCCCTAGAGCCACATAATTTCTTATAGTGCAATCACTGGTAAGGAGAAATTTGTTCTTCATTTTCCTTTGCACAAAACCATCCTCTTACCATTTTGCTGTCTCTATTGAGATAGACCTTGTGTTCTGTTATTTAAAGTGTAGATCAATGTTCAGTGGAATTACATAACACTTACATTAGAGTAACAGAATGAACTGGGCTTGGGATTTGGGCATGGACTTTTCTCTCACTTTTGCCTCACTTGTAAATCCTTTTTGTTTGTTTGTTTTGCTATTCTTGTTTCTCTGAGACTTGTATCTCACAGAGGATTCTTTTACTGATGCAATGCCAGACTCTCACAACCCTATGGCATTCTAAGGAAGGAACGGACTTATGTTTTGAATGAAGTTGGAGTTTTCTGTCTCTCTATTTCTCTCAAAATCCAAATGTGATAGGTAGGAGTTACAAGTATTATAATCTACCAGTCCCAGGCTTTTGGCTATACTTGAAAAACAAGCATTTGCTTTATGTAACTAATAAAAAGTAACTTCTCTGAGAGGGTGGTTGGTCAGTGGAATAGGCTTCCCAGGGAAGCGGGTCACAGTACCAAGCCTGTCAGAGTTCAGGCAGGGTCTAGATGATGCTCCTAGTCATATGGTTTAGTTTTAAATAGTAGAGAGCTGGACACGATAATCCTTATGTGTCCCTTCCAATGCAAGATAATCTACGATTCTATTGTTTCCTG
>NW_010408758.1:27835-41338 GCF_000710305.1 Buceros rhinoceros silvestris | reverse complement strand
CCTGCTGAGGTCACTTGATCACAAAGTGGGCATCCACCTTATCACGGAGGTCAAGGCTTTCATTCAAAAGCAACCTAGTGTCAAAACTCACTGGATGCAAACCAGTATCCTGCCTTGGAAGGTTTGGAAAATCTTTGGAAAGGATCAGTGGAGAAAGCTGGAGTTCAAAAGGGCATTTACTGTAGTCTGAAGTCCATGTTTAATTCCAATGGGAAGAGGCCAAGCAAAGCAGTCACGAATAACCGTCTTCCATCTTGACACAACCAAAGACGTCATGAGAGGATGTCAGGAGTATGAATGTGCTTCAGCAAATAAATGGATAAACTGGAAACTTTATTTCAGCATCTTTATCAGAATATGAGATTGTTGTGCTGGAAATCAAAAAGACCTTGAGAAATTGAACAAAAGTCTGGTTACATTTAATGGCTATCTTCTCTTCAGAAGAGTTCTAAGGAGAGTGGAAATCCTATTGGCATTGTTGCTGTTCTGGAACAAACACATTATCACAGTAGTTAAAGCCTTGGTCCATTTTAGTCAAACAACTATTGCAGTCTCTAACTTTGCACATGCAATATTTTTCACCTCCTGTGTTAGGCTTATAATTCATTGTTACAAATGATGAATGAAAACAACATCTCTGAATCTAGTTAGAAAAACAGAATACAGTCAGTCCAATTTTTAATAAATAAATATGACCAAGTGGATCACACCTCTATTCCATAACAGCCTACTTTGTCTCTGGACACATTTTCAGTGTCCATTCATCATCTTTAAAAACATGAGCTTCTTTCATCCGTAATGATGAAATAGCTGTGTTCATCGAAGAGCTAAATTTCATGTAGAGCTCTTGTGAAACTTTAATCTACTAAAGAAACAATTGTTGGTAGGGAGAAGTCTTCAGGTTGAGAGGCATGCCAACAGATAAGAAGGATCATCTTCAATGCATAATCCTGTATCTGGTTTTGCAGGAGTTGTCAAATAATGGAGGCCACATTAAAAAAAAAGTCATTAGAGAAAAGCAGTGAGGTCGAAGTACAAAGAACATGTTTCTTTTATCTGAGATTTTAAACCTTGGAGTTACCTTCCTGAACATGCTAAGATTAAAGAAAGAAAGTTTTACAGGTAGATATTCAGAGTCTCCAAAAGAAGAGAGTAAAGTCTAAAATCAGTTCTTCATGGAATAATTTCATTTTAAAGTATGGTACAATAATATAAAAGAGGTCAGCAATGGACTGAGTATGTCTCATTTTTCATGAAAGGAAGCTCTTTACGGATTACGTACCTTTGAAAAGACTTGAAAGTCCAGCCTGCAAATTGTTGACACGAAGATGCCAGATGAAAAGAAAAAACATTTCATTGCTCATTGAATATATTTTCATTGGGCTAAGCTACACTCTCATAAGTCACAATTCTAAGATGCCAGGATAAATAATAAGATATATTAAGCTATTATTTAAGGGATATTACTAACTGTTGACCACTATGTCACTTAAAGAATAGGGCATAATTTTAAGATTGCTAAGTAAAAGTTATAAAATTAGATATTTTTAAATTACGATCATTTATATTTTGACAGTCCATAATAGTTTTAAGAGTGCTATGAAGACCTTTCGCATGCCATTTTATGCCATGATGGTTAAATCCCTGCGGAATTATTAGGACTTGACAGCTCTTCATAAAGTTAAAATAATGGGGTTTGGCATCTGAGAGCTCCTTAATCCTCTTCCATCAATACTGCTGGAAAATTGAAAATGTCAGGCTAAAATGACTGTGAGCCTCAGACGCCTGTCACTTATAGAAAGAAATTGGTATGATTATTACACTGTATGTTCCACTGCAGAACCACAATACTCAAAGCATGATTACTTCAGCGCGTTCATTTCAACACGAAGCTAAAAAAAACCTAAAAAACCCCCCCACCCTCCCAGTGGTTCCTGATTCATCAGTGTCCATGAAGAATAGCATTGGTACTGTCACTGGGAACAACAGTGGCAGCAGATACAGGTTCGGTAACAGAAACCAGCAATAGCTGTTCGGATAGACGTGTGCAGCCTCTGTAGAGCAGTATCTGTGTGTGTTTACACGTCTAGTTGCTACGCATGAACAGCAGGTAATTGTTGATGTTTGCAATTTTAATCAAGAATTTTTTTCTCAAGCTCTTCCTTGAAATAATCCAGTAGTACTAAATATTCTCTGGTAATTCCTAAAAAGACAAAGATATTCAAATGCGTTACAAATGACTCCTCGTCAGGGGTATCATTGGGTACCTTTAATCACTACTGCTATTGTGAAGGTAATGGTTTGTGAAAATTGTCGGCAGCATGCGAGATCAGCATTATACAATGCTAAACAGTTAAAACTGTTTCTGTTAATTACGGGTTCTGAGCGTTCGATTAATACAGAATAGGTAATCAGCATTTTATTTTGTCCTAGTTTCGGCTGGGATAGATTTTCGGCTGGGATTCCTAGCGGCTGGTGCAGTGCTGTGCTTTGCGTTTAGGAGGAGACTGATGTTGATACATCCACGCTGATGTTTTCAGTTGTGGCCAAGTAGCGCTTATCCTAAGTTCAGGAATTTGCAGTTTCCCCTGCTCCGCCAGTGCGCGGGTGCACAAGAAGCCGCGAGGCAGCACGGCCAGGACAACTGACGTGAACCAGCCAAAGGGGTTTTCCATACCGCAGCATGTCATGGCCAGTACATAAACTGGGGGAGTTGGCAGAAGCGCGGAGCCAGCACGGCCAGGACAACTGACGTGAACCAGCCAAAGGGGTTTTCCATACCGCAGCATGTCATGGCCAGTACATAAACTGGGGGAGTTGGCTGGGAAGGGCTGATCACTGCGCAGGGACTGGCTGAGCCCCGCTCAGCAGGTGGTGAGCAACAGCATCGTGCATCACTTGTCTTTTCTCGGGATTCATTTTTCCCTCTTTTGTTATATTTCTTTTCATTACTATTCTTATTATATTTTACTATTATTGTTTTTATTATTAGATTTTATTTCAATTTAGTTAATAAACCGTTCTTATCTCAACCCACAAATTTTACCTTTTTTCCTAATTCTCTTTCCAATCCCACTGGGAGGGGAAAGGAATGAGCAAGCGGCTGCATGGTGCTCCGTTGCTGGCTGGGATTAAATCACAACAGATTTTTGATCTCTTCCACTCTCTAAAACTTCTGGTGAGTTGAGTTCAAGTCGTATCAACATTAAAAATAATCATAATAATAAAACCCATAACCACTTTACAGTCTGTGAACTACAGGAGTAATAAACCTCCTCTATGAGAAAGCATGTTCTTTTACAAACAACTCTTCTAAATTTCCTCAGTTGCCATGTTTTGTACTCCGACCTTGTTTTATTACATCTCAGGAATTCAATATAAATACAATAAAAGACAAATGTATACTTTTGTAATGGTGGTTAATTCGTTATCTAATGAACTTTAGTGATTAAAAAAAACAAGGAAAAGATTAATTTGATAATAGGTATAAATTAAAGTATTCAGCTGCTTTGTCTCATCCACTGTGCTCTGTGTTTATTCAAATGACCCTCAGATACCTAGAGACAAGACCACACCTTGGCTAGATACTAAAGGAAGCAAGAGACCAATGACATGTAGATGTGGTGCTGAGGGACGTGGTTTAGGGACCCTGGCAGTGCAGGGGGAACGACTGGACTTGACAATCTTAAAGGTCTCTTCCAACCAGATGATTCTGTGATTCATCATGCCAAATATTCAGACTTTCTAATAAAAACCTGCCGTTTTCATCTGGGATTTAGTCCGAGTCCTATTGTTCTAGGTGAAATGATCTTGCAGAACCTTACAGCTGTTGTTAGGGAGAACGTACTATTCTTTGATTCTGATTTGACTCAAAACTGAGGGCCCTTCAGACAAACTTTGCTAAGTAATTAACTGGCAACATTTTTTTCCAGCTCAAAAAGTACATTTAATAATGTGACCCTTGAAAAGACTGACATTTTCAGGATCTATAACAGCAGAGTCTCTAGGGCAACCCTGGCGCAAGACATATTCCTCTTCTTAAGGTCAGCTGAGGCCACGGCCTCTAGATCCCCCAGTTTGGTGGGGTTCATTTATCAAGAAATGCATGACTGAAAGATACTGTGTTATAGACGGGCAGCGGGTGAAGGAGAGCAAGGATTTATATGACCTAACGTTGACGTTATTTTTGCCAGTACTTTCTAGAATTTTTAGAATGAGAAAAAGGGAAAAAATAAACAAATATATTAAGCAATAGCATTTCTCAGCTTTACAACAACCCAAGGCATCAGCAGGGCTTTTTGTCATTTGTCTTTTGGGGTCGTGCCACGAACAGCTGGTTAGCATAAGAGCTCAATGAATTTTAGATACATTTCTAGAAATCATTGCAAACAACTGACTGAATGTGAAGGTTTTCCTGTCACACCATATTACTCACTGTTTCCTGGTCTGCCTAGAACACAGTTCACATATGCATGAAGATCACTGCAAAATTTTCTTATGTAAATGACAGTGTCTTAGCTCTGTTTCAAAGGCAAACCACTGGAGCACAAACACAGTGACTGAGGTGTCTTTGCGTAACACTGCATTGTATCATTTACCTACACTCAAAACACTTGCAGTCATTTACTGCTTCAGCAAAGACAACCTGAAAAAAGAATAAGCTGGTATCTTCTAGTCATTGATCACCTGTTCTCTCAAAACTCCTGAAAGACACTCTATTCACATTTTTAGTTTAAACTCAAAATTGGGGTTGTGTTGGTTAAAGTTTATCTGTCTTTTCTAAAACAGGGTAGTCGTGGATGCTATCTCTGGAAGTTCATTTGCCCTGAAACACAAGCACTGTGTTAACTGGGGTAATGTCACCAAACTGATTAACATTACCAACAGAACATAAAACCATCTATGTTTCCAGGTCACACAGTCACATAGATGTTGTTTTATGCTGAAGGGAGAAAAATACAACCCTTACATAATATCTGTGTTGGCTTCTATTTCTCTGGGACAGTACTGAACTTCCACCCTTCCCACTTTCAGGAGTGAACTTTGCTGTTTTATGACTTCAAATCACTTTTTTTTAATCTTCTCTTCCTTTTCCTTCCTCACCAGACTTCAAACCCTTCATTTCCTCTTTTCCACATTTCTCCAGACTATCCCTTCCTTATTCATCACCTATTTCATCACTTCCTCACTGCAGTTTTCCCAAATTCTAGCTTCTCCTTCATTTTCGGTCCCTGGGCTTTTCTGAGCTTTTGTGCAAACAAAAGCCCATGAGTTCAGAGTTATGAGAACAACATCCTCAGAGTAACAGTGATGTAATTAATACTACTATAACACTTCTTCAAAACATCACGGATGGACATCTCATAATGTATTATACTAATGCTTCATTGGAAAGCTGCTTACAAAGACAGAAACGAAACCAGAGAACGTATCTAGAGAATATACATCCAAAAAAGTACCAAAAAATCCCCCTCTATTTTATGAGAAAGGAAATAAACTTACGCATTTTTTATTTTTGGTTTTTCCAAAGAAACTTTAAGATTTTTTGTTTTAAATGGTTAATCACGTCTGTTTCCAAAAAAATCTTTATCTTAACCTGCTTGTTGTAACAATCTGTAACTAGAGAACATTTTCAAATTAATTAAAGATACTTTGTCTTGAGGCTTAAAAAGCCAGTGCAGCTTTTGATGTGTATATGAGAGGAACAAAAAGGGGGACAAAGGATGTTATGTTACTACAGGTTACTTAGCTATAAACTATTCTGAGGATTATTTGGTAGTAAAAATAAGAATACTATTGTGAAATTATTCCCCTTGCTCAATCCCGCAGTATTTCATATGAATAGTAATGGCTTCTCTTAGAGGAAGAAATGACGATTCACAAAGCCATGTCCCGGTAGTAACGAGCTTGCTGATTACCAAAAAAATTTTACATGCAGCAACCCAAATCAGGCACTCCATTCTAATAAATTCACTTTTAATGAGAAAGAGAATCAGACTTTATAGATGAAAGTTGTTGACTGTACTCAGGATGATACTTACTGATCTGAGTACTGCCTACCATTAGGAAAGAAAATGTTCACTGTCCTTTACAATCTTGGAAGGGGAAGTCAGGAAAGCATTAGCTTAATCTTTCAGCATCACATATATGCTACGGGATAGAGGTGTTAATGACTTTAAAATAATCACAGATTACACAGCACATGGCATTAATTGAAATCCACAGGTATATGTCACTGACTTCCATGACACCAGAATGCCACATTCTCAAAACTCACTGTCAGCATTTTGGCCCTGCTAACCTAGGTAGCCTGATCTTAACCAATAGTAAAGTCACGTATTTAGGAAGGACCCTAATTTGTTCGTTATTCACTTGAGTATGGTGTGCTGAATCATCAATATATTCAGACAGAGGAAAACACTGCTAAGTTCTCCCTTCAGCTGATTCCTGCTACGGATTGTTTGTACAAGAGCAATTCGATTCAGCCCTGCCCCAGCTGATCTTATCATTCTTACAGTAAAAATCCGCTCACCGTCTGTCTCTATTCTTCCCATGGAGTTGTACATGAAGGCTGAGGCACTGGCAGTTTACTAGACCTCCTAATGGGTAGCTACTTCTAAATGATGAACTAGAGCTATTTTTACTTCTGTACTTTCAGCTTCCTTTTCGTTATTGGAATGAGGAAATAATTTCTTGCATTGTTATAGGATAGTCAGCTTCTTTCTCCCTTTCTCTCTTCATATATGTTCCTCTCTCTATATATCTACATATATATCTATTTGCTCATTAAAGTAATTAACCAAACTCATCTTGATATCAGAACTAGGAGATTCCCAACACACCATTCTTTGTTCATGCAGTCTGAAGTGAAACATTTGAAGTGAAATCAAGAGGGTCTAACACTCAGCCTTTAGTATTCAGCCAAAATAAGAAGGGAGTAACAATAACGGTCTTTGTGATCTTCCTCAGCAATTCCAGAGATCTAACACTTCCATCTACTAACTTTTGTCCTACCCATGTCCAAAAGCTAAAGTAAAATACTAATAAAGCAGCCTGCATCTCATCCTCAGTCACAAGTGAAACGTTATGCCCTAAAATCATTTAACAAGCTGATTTGTCTGTTTGTCTTTCATACAAGCAACTCCAACCTTTCTCCTATAATCCCCCTCATGTTTGCAAGGATTTCACTATAAATACTGTAAAGATAAGTTTTTGTCCCCCTTTAAATCCTTTCTTCTGGGAAGCCTCCCAAACCCTTGACGCTGATATGCCAGGAAGTAATCTATCTTTCTAACCAGCACTATTTATTTGGTTTCTTTACACTTCTGTTTGTCATACCTATCCACCATCTACAGTCTTAGACTTAATTCCCAAGCACCTAGGGCAAGGATCGTTTATTAACTCTGTTTGTGTAACATCAAGTGCAACAGGGTTATGATTTATGCCAGAGCTGACAAATTAAATAAATAGCCTGTCTTTCCCCTTAGAGTCTCAAACAATGGTTTTCAGAATATTTCTAAAACAAGTACTGGAACTGAATAAAGTGACTTGCATGGTAAGCACAAGAAATAAATTCTGTGGACATTTCTCTCAACTTAAGGATGCATGCTTTTCAACTTTGCTGATTATCCTAAAGAGTTTTTCTCTCAATAAATATTTCAACATTTTTTTCTTGCCAAACAAAAAACCCTATGTAAAGTGAACATGAGTTTAAGTGCAGGAATAGAATACTACGAACTACGGGTTTACAAATACAGGTGTCTATCAATTATAAGACACACAAGCAACGCTTGTTCATTACTCTCTGGATCTCTGGCAAGCATTTGATCAAACCTTAAAGATTCCCATTAATCAGAAATCAAATAAACACATGGGAAAGCCACATGCATGGACACAGATTGGCTTTGTACATTCATAAACATCTCCAAGGGTTCACCTTTCTAAGGGTTCACATGTGTATTTGGGGTTGCATGGCAAGGTTTTGGTAGTGGGGGCTAGAGGGGTGGCTTCTGTGAGAGGCTGCTAGAAGCTTCCTCTACGTCTGGCAGAGCCAATGCCAGTTGTCTCCAAGACAGACCCACTGCTGGCCAAGGCCAACCCCATCAGCGACAGTGGTAGTGCCTCTGTGATAACACATCTAAGAGGGAAAAAACCGCTGCACAACAGCAGCTGGAGAGAGGAGTGAAAGTACGTGAGAGAGAAAACTCTGCAGACACCAAAGTCAATGAATAAAAAGGGGGAGGAGGTGCTCCAGATGCTGAAGCAGAGTTTTCCCTGCAGCTCATGAAGATCATGGTGAGGCAGGCTGTCTCCCTGCAGCCCATGGAAATTAACAGCGGAGCAGATCTTGCACTTGAAGCCTATGGAGGACCCCACATCAGGGGAGGTGGATGCACCCAAAGGAGACTGTGACCCCATAGGAAGCCTGTGCTTCCCACGAGAGGAGACTCCTGGCAGTTCCTGTGCATCCATGCAGAGAGAAGCACACGCTGGAGCACATTTTCTGACAGGACGTGTGACCCTGTGGGGGACCCATGCTGGAGCAGTCTGTTCCTGAAGGACTGCACCCTGGGGAAAAGACCCATGCAGGAGCAGCTCCTGAAGAACTGTAGCCTGTGGGAAGGAGTCACATTGGAGAAGTTTGTGGAGAACTGTCTCCTGTGGGAGGTACCTCATGCCGGAACAAAGAAGGGAGTCCTCTCTGAGGAGGAAGGAGCAGCAGAAACAATGTGTGGTGAACTGACCAAAAGCCCCATTCCCCGTCTCTCTGCACCACTGGGGAGAGAAGACAGAGAAAAATTACGAGTAAAATTAATTCCAGGAAGAAGGCAGAGGTGGGGTGAAGGTGATTGTAAGATTTAGTTTTATTTCTCATTATCCTACAGATTTGATTAGTAATAAATTAAACTAATTTCCCCAAGTCAAGTCTGTTTTGCCCATGACAGTAGTTGCTGGGTGATCTCCCTGTCCTTATCTCGACCCATGAGCCTTATGCTATAATTTCTCACCTCTGTCCACTTAAGGAGGGGAGAGATACATCGGCGTTGGTGGACACCTGGCATCCAGCCAGGGTCAACCCGCCAATACATAAAACTTTAGTATAAAACATATCTGTTTTATAAGGAACTACACAGTTGTGTGCATGCAAAGCAGGAATACTTTGGCATTCCAACTTTTTGAATGTGTATTATTTCTTCTGACTCTCGAGAATAATACAAAAGAGATAAAGACATTTTTTAGAAATGGTTTTGATGAAACTGATGAAAATCTGCTGCACTTTGTTCACTGATAAGAGTCAAGCATATTCAGTCAGAAGCATTAGCTTTCTATTCTGTCACTAGAAGGCTTTGAAATCAACCCACTTAACATTTAAAAGTCTCAGCCTGCTGGATTTGGAAAATATATACATAAGCCCTTGCCACTATTTCATGACAGGTGACAGACAAAAGATGATGTCCTTTCAATTTTTTGCTCCAATCCAGCTTAACCAAGGAAAAGCTCCTACTGAAGAATAAAGAATGATCATTTTAAAAGAAAGGGGGAATAAAAGGAGAGGAAAGAGAAAAGAAAAATGAACTGTCATGGCAACCGAGGGATTAATTCAATCTGACCCATCCTAATAATCACACTAGGGCAAATCCTAGATTTTGAGTCACTTAATATAGAAGACAGGTTCAACTGAACTTGAAAAACTATCATATTGCCATTAATCCATCTTAGACCTCACAGTGAATTGGCATATGGTCCCACATATCCTGTCACTGAGTAACCGAATTCAAAGGCTACATTTCTGTCATTCTGAAAGACAGTTATTCAAGGTGAAAGCTTTTTCGACTCTCTGACCAATACAAGCTCTTTATTTACACAAGCAGACCTGCTGGTCTAAGTGTTCAGAAAAGGGGAAAAAGCAGTCATCAATGACATCCTTCAAAACCTATGCAACTTGGCAAATACACTTGATATTTACTAATACATCACTGAACAGAATGTGCTAATTTCAGAAAAACAGTGAAGTGGCGCTTTAAAAAGGGGATAGTTAGGACCTTTCCTCTGGAGGGGCTAGGGGCACAGCTCTCGGGTAGGCTAAAAGAAAGCTTTTCAAAGTTTCCCAAAAGGTTTGTCTTCAGAAAATATGGCAACAGGCTGCATACTCCCAAAATTCAAGCCTGCACACTGTATTGGCAAAAAAAACAACTGTAGTTGCAAAAGGATGCAAAAGAAAGTATTTTCAATACCTTGTATATGACAAGTTGTTATTATTTCAATGTAGATGCGGTTAGTCTGATCTGTAATTACATTCAAATTGCCTGTGCAAATTCTGACCTCTGTCAAACTGTGAAGGGAATGAAGAACTAAGCAATCTGTTCCTATAAACCAGCCGGGGATATAGGTTTCCTTGGTCAGTCTTTACAAAACTGAAACCATGTCCAGCCCTATTGGTTTTCATCATTTAATCAAATTGAAATACAGTCTTCCCCTCTTAACTAACCATATTTGTGCAATTGTGCTATTGAAACTGAAGAGCATATGATTAACCAAGGAGAAAGAAAATGCAAAACACTAAGACTATAATATTACATTTCCTCAGGAAGATGGAATTGTAAAAGACGGGGAATAGGAAAAAGAAAAATAAACAGAATCTTTTAGAAATATATTTCCTTTCCCAACTGGATAGAAATCGAGTTGATAAAACTGGATACAAATCATGCAGAAATAGATTATGACAATCTACATTTTAATATCCCAACTCAATTTGATTTAAGGCCATTTTCAGAATGAACAAGATATCTGCACAGATAGGCACACCAAGGGAAAAAAAGAGAATGAATTCCAACACACATGGAAAACGTGGTTTAAAACTGTGTCAGCAGAAAAGCATTCTTACATGGAAGAAGGAGAAGTACCCAGAAAGGATTTTTCATATCAAAGGCAGTGCTTGACAAGAGAAGGGGCAACAACCTCCTGACAGACAGACCTCTTCTCAGTGCAGTCTGACACGGAGCCCTGGGAGAGAAAACGAACCGAGTCAAAAGTACTGATATGACAAAGGCTGGAATTCTTTAACCCTTGTTACCTGTGTTCCACACACCGAGAGGCACAGCTTTGCACAAAACAAAAATGCTGGGGATTTAAGAATAAATGTGTCCTGCTCTGCTCTTTTTTAAAACAGCAGTCCTTATTCTTCCTATGCTGATTTTTCTGGTTTTACTTCTGGGATAACAACTAATGATTTATTTTGACAGATACAAAAGATTGCTGAGGAGGAAGGTCCTTCTGGCCTATGGCAAATGAAAATAATTACAGAGATCCAGACTGCGAGATGTCACAGCAGCTGGAATTCTCGCTGGCAGAGAGGAGCCCCACTGGCTGCGGAACGCCAGATCCAGCAGGCGATAGTACGTGGCTTGATCTCGAGTCCTGTGATACAAGCGTAGGTTGTTGGTATGGCAAATTACCCATAACCATACCTCACAGATATCCATGTAGACAACTTATTCTCATATGCCTGTCATTCGACTGAAGCAGTTGCTCTTCTCTAGACCTGTGCATCACCATCCTGGTCTACAGTCAAATTGCCACCACTGGGCGTGAGTTCCTTTACTGTGGGCTCACGACTGCTACATGATGAAGCAGCAATAGCATTTTGCAATCACTTTGTGTTGATTTCTCACTCGCTGCTCATCCCTGTGCAGATGACTTAAGTCGTTTTGTAATCACAGGCTATCCAGCCACTTTAAAATGTTATCACAGTCACAAGAAATTATGGGCTATTACACTCGATTGATACCAATAGAGCACAGCTGGGATAGCTAATGGACCAGGCTTTTTCTAAAGTTAAGATCTTCAGAATTTTCTCGTGCTATGATCAACCACTAATTTAGAGAATATCAATTAATTAATGTTTAGTTAATTTGTGCAGATTAATGCTAGAAACCACATACAGTATCAAAGTAAGCCCAGCTCTTGACCAAACCAGGTTGCTCAGGACTTTATCTTGTCCGGTCTGGAAAACCTCCAGGGATGAACAACTGTACAACTTCTCTGGGCAAACTGCTCTGTTGTGTGGTGTGGCTGTCCTCATGGTGAAAAAGATTTCCCTAAATCCACTCAAAGCCTCTGTTGCTTCATCTTATCCCCATTGTCTCCTGTCATCTTACCTCTGGGCAAAGCCTGGCTCCACCTTCTTGGTCACTTGATTATACGTGCTGGAATGCAGCTGCTATGTTCCCTTGCAGCCTTCTCTTCTACAGGCTGAATGAACTCCTGTTCCCTCAGCCTCTACTCACAGGCACACGCTGCAGCTTCCAACCATCTTGCTGGTCCTCTGCTGAGCTCACTCTTATTGACTGATGTCCTTCTGTACTGGGAGGCCCAAAATTGGATGTAGCGTTCTAGATTTGGTCTAATAATGAGTTCTGCGTAGAGCGGGATAATCACCTCCCTAGGTGTACTGGCTACAGTCCTCTTAATACAGCCCAGAATGCTGTCAGCCTACTTTGCTGCTAGGGCATACTACCAGTTGATGTTCAGCCTCCTCTCTGTCAAAACCCTCAAGTCCCATACCATAAAAATTTTCAGCAGGTAAGAAAAAAAAAAAAAAGAGTTTAATTTTACTTCACAGTTACATTCTACCCAACATGTTTTAACGGTCCATTAACTTGGCTTTGGAGACACCTGACCAACATTCAGTGAAATCTATCAAGAAATCTGTCACGACTTGTTGCTTTCAATGGGCTTTGAATTTGGTCCTAACTATTGGTTATCATGAAGAAACCAAAAATCTGTCTGTGCTCTGTGTTTTCCTTTCTTCTGGGGTACAGATAAGTCTCTCTAGAGTGCATGCACATATACGTGTACTTTTGAGAGCTCTACTTCTACAACTGCCATCTACCGTGGACAGGAAAATAAAACTGCAAGTTATGCTTGGTGGATGGCACTCAAATTTCCATTTTACCCTGAACAGAAGCAGCAGAGAGCAAATGAAGAACAGGACTGCTAAAAGCAATAAAGATTAGAAGTCCTATGAATGGCCCAGGTTGCAGATCCTACTCAAGCAAATGTTCCCCAGTGAAGAAATAATGCCTAAGCTCCAGAGAAATTTTATAAACACTTAAAGATTGCATTAATAGTTCATACTTAACAGAGGACTAAGCATGAAACCTAAATTATCAGGGTGACTCTCTAAAAGCAGAAGAGAAGACTGGAAGACAGAGAAATATAAAATCCACAAAACTTGCATTACAGCCCACTGAAATACACAAGAATTTATATTTTTAAACAAGCCTGTATCCCAGCAATGAAGGCTATGTATGAAGAAAAAATAAATATATATACATGGACACTTTTAAGATTCAGCTGGACAGGGTGCTGTGCCATCTTGCCTAGACCGTGCTTTTGGCAAGAAATGTTGGACCAGATGATCCTTGAGGTCCCTTCCAACCTGGTGTTCTATGATTCTATATACTAAGATGCAGTAAAAGAATAAGGATCAGTTAAGGGAAA
>NW_010408758.1:25323-27576 GCF_000710305.1 Buceros rhinoceros silvestris | reverse complement strand
GAGATACCCAGTGAAGAGCAACAGAAGGGGAAATGGGTCAATATATTCAAATCAAAGACCGATGTGTCATTATCATAATGCCTTCTAGTGCTTGTTTTCCTAGAGAATTTAATACTGCATGTGACACAGCTACACCCCATTATGCATTACAGACACTCTTGGTTCCCTTCCATAATTATTAAATCACTTATTTGCTTTTGTTCTTTAGATTTGTGTCATGCAGACTGAGCTGTGCAAAATGACACCCTTGCAGTGAATCAGTAATAAGCACTGCTTTGTTTCATTGTCCAAACACAAGAAAGGACACTTAAATGAAGAACTGCATTTGCATTTAAATACTTCTACCCTATAAAAAGCATCTTCTAGAAGTATTAATTAGGCTACAGTATTAAAACACTGTGAAGAATGTGCTTAGTTTAATAACAGGATGTTATTAGAACTCATTTAATGCAAAACCAGTACAGGTACAGAATTACGATTGGTTTATATTACTGAACACCATTCATATATAAACAACAGGTTTATTTCTCATCTTTCTGAATTTTCTCTTGCACAAGAGTATCACAGAAGTCATCTGTGGAGAATTAGGTGGTTATGCATTGCTTTTATAAATGGTTTATCAGTTTGATACTAGATCGTCTGACTGCCGGAAGTTAAATCAAGCAAGGCTGCTAAGGTGAAAATAAATAACAAAGAACACAATGAAAGGAACGTTTTTTATAGTAGACGGCTTCAAAGTAGTTAAAATAACATTGGCTTGAGCTCTTTACCAGGCGGGAGCTAATGGTCTTGTACCACCCAGGCTGTGGCTAGATTTATTCTTTTCTGGCTGACAGCCTGCGGTGGAAGGAAATCTCAAACCTCAAAATGTTGATCAAGGGAAGCAGAAAAAGCTAAATAACTATCAGGAGGTTACAGCTTAAAACCGCATGAACGAAACAGCTGGATAGTTAGGGAGGTACCAAATGTAGAAGACAGAGGTAAAAAGAAGATTGCTTTGCATACTAACTAGCTAGGTTGAAGTCGTTAGTTTGCAGAGTTAACTATTCAGGCATTTGAAAATCCAGACATTCTTTGTTCCTGATTGTCACCCCAGCTCTACTGCTATGCATTATTCCCATCACCCAAACAGTAAAAAACACAGCATTAAATTAATATGAAATTCGAAATACAAAATTGGGAAAACATAGAGTGCTGCCACATTCCAGTCTAAGACAAAACAACAGTCACGAGACAGGGGTGTGGAATGGCTCCGGAGGGCGTGGTCTGTAGGAATACGAGGAGCAAGTGAATGAAGTATTTGAAAAGTCTACAGAAGAGTACCAAGTTATTCCAAAGATACTCTGCAAAGACTTTTAAACAGACTAATTTACAATTTCAAAAAACAGGTCCTTCAGATAAAATCAACATTATAGATTCCACATTTTGGAATCACACCACCACATCTGCTTCTCTTACATCTCACCAGAGAAAGCATTGCACGTGCAGTGAAAAGACACGTAGGGCCATGTATGACCCGACAGTGACAGCAGAGCACCATTTCCATCATAGCAGGGAGAGGTCATTCAGGCTGTAAAGGTTCATTATGATCTGGAACACATGGACATAAACAAGCACAGGGTTTTAAAGCTTTACTCTTCTTAAAAAAGAAAAAAAAACCAACTAATCAAAAAACAACCAACTGTCCCACCAAATGGTTTATCACGTACTCAATGAAATATCTATTTTAAATATCTATACAAAGATTTTACAGCATCTTCCATGCCATGGAAGCATCATCAGAAGCCTATTATGAAGATCGCAAATGTCCTTTAAATAATTTAAATAATTGACCTGGCAGACGGTGCTGTATAGTTAGGGGGTGGGGGAGGTGGGGGGAAGGACTTTGAAAACAAGCTTTACTTCAAACTTCTTCATGATTAAGCTTGAAGAATAGATACAATAGTTAGTATTTAAAGCTCTACATATTATAGCACCGACTTAATAATACAATAGGAATTAAGAAAAGGTTTAGAGACCATTTCATTGCAATTAAATGCTCTATAACCTCCAATGGCATGTGCTTACCAAGGAGCCAATCTCAGTTTGGAGGGGAAACAAAGATTTGACTCCAGGATAAATTGGTAGTCTCTCAGTGGTCTCATGCTTGTCTGGTATATTTGTAATATGAAAGTGTTTCCCAATTATAAATTCCTGTTCCTTACATATATGAAACAGAGACGGTGCAAAACTGAGTACAGCTAATCTTCCGAT